>NC_056735.1:1695763764-1696033764 GCF_019279795.1 Protopterus annectens
ATTTCCTCAGAGATAACCATATCATGTGCAAGTGATTGTGTGAATGTTGAGATAGACTAGCATTATATCCATTTCAGTTTTTTTTGTCTTGTACCCAGTGAGAACAGGATATACTGCAAGTCCTCCTTGACTCTTAACCAGATAAAGTGGGTATTAAAGAACAAATAAAAGATATACTGCATTACTCTAGCTCTAGCCCCACTTCCTTCCCTTTTCATGCCTCCAGGCTCCAAAGCAGAGTCACTGTACTGGATCCTCTCAGACAGCATGATTCTTTCTCACTTTGTATTGATGAGCACTTTAATGTAGTAAGAACAGCACCTGAATAAATGTTATGGGTGCTTACCATAAAGGTATATCTGTGAGTAGAGATACTGCTATAGGAATTGACAGAACTTTCGGCACAGGCATTAGGACTTCCAGCAAACCAAATGTTTCCATGTTGCTGTTATCTTTCCAATATTGCATTGTTTGTCAAATTTTGAACAGGTGCAAGATGCACAACATAAGCACTAAAGCATAAGGCAGGGAGATGGAAAGATGGCAAGATCCTGCTTCTGAAGACAGATTTCCTGCTGAAGGTGGGTTAGAAGAGGCTGCCATGCCACATGAATCTTGCATACTTTTGAAAGTCTACTGATACTTAAAGAGTCATTTTCTTGAGACCAGTGCAACTTCAAAATTCATTGCAGTATGATACCTATGAGGTACCATTAAAATAGAGCATCACTGTTAAGTCCATTATCAAGCCCTGAGATGCATATTTGCTGTGGAAAGTGGTTCTAAAGCTCTTAAAGTTGTAGGTATTTCACAATGTCTTGAATCTTTTCTATGGACCCAAATATCTGTCTAATCCTGGGATCAAAAGAACAAACTATAAAAGTCAATACTTGAGCTGGCAAAAGTGAAAACTTTGCAAACTTCATAGTAACTCCTAAGAAGTGCAACATATGAAACAGAAGCTCCCACTGCTTGAAAAGATAGCACCTTGATGCAACTATCACTGATATACTATAAATTTCATTAGAACCCTCAAGAGTTGAGTTTTTCAAAAGAGAAGCATTTGAAACTGATAATAATTACTTCCCACTCAGAAGCAAATTAATCTTCTTGATTTTTTTAATATCTCCAAATCTTTTGAGTTTCTAATACTATAACGGGAATGTACCCCAGTGCTAAGTCAAAGTAAGATTAAAGTTCATGAAATTAGTATTGTTTCAGTCTTTGATGTCAGCCAGTAGTGCTCTTTGCAGCACTCGTAATGTGCCTAGTAATGACTCCTTCTGCAAATAGTATGGAGTTACATGTATTGGTTGTTGTTGTCTTTTGGCTTTTCCCGGTTAGGGGTTGCCACAGTGAAACTCCGGGTCTGCTATTGATTGGCAGTAGATTTTGATGAACGCCGAGATGCCAGCTCGACATTCAACCTTCAACTAAGGCACGCCCATTTACGCATGTCTTTCGAATGCCCACCCAGCCACGGGGAGGACATGTAGACTCCACACAGAAGGCAGTCCCCGCACTCCAGCCGAGAATCAAACGGGAGAACCTCTTACTATGAGGCAACAACACTACCGCTGCACCATCGTAGATGTAGTTACATGTATTGGTAATATATCTAAATATGATTGTAGACTCTTTTTATAAGACCCACTGCTCCTACTACTATTGGAACTATCTGGGAAGCTTTCTTCCACATTGTTCTTGTTTCTGCCTGCAAATCCTGAAATTTTATGACTTTGTGTCTCTCTGTACGCAGGATACTGTAGTCACTGGGTGTGTCAATTTCAATTATCAATGTTACTTTTGTCTTCTTTCCCTGGACCAGTATATCTGGTTTTCTAGCATCTATCTTTTCAACTGTTGGTCATGGATAATCTTGTGATGTAGACTTCATCATTTTCTAAGATGCTTTGTGGCTCCTATTTCCAGTGTTTTTAAGCCACTTCAATACCATAATGTTTGCACAATCCCCAGTGCAACAGTCTTGCCACATTATTATGCCTTTCAATATACAGTCCGTCTGCATTAATATGTCGCAACCAGCAACGAGATGTGCAATTGTTTCCAATTCTGTTTTACAAAACCTACATTTGCCTGTTTCTCCCACATGTTCAATGGACATTTTAAACCAATGTGTATGTAGCCTATTATCTTGGGCCGCCAATATTAACCTTTCATCTCTTGGTTTAAATTCACCTCTCCTTAGCCATTCCTGTGTTCGTTCCTAATCAACATGAGGTTCTTCCAGAAGTTTTCTATACTTGCAACTATATTTATGCATTTTCCACATTT
Organism: Protopterus annectens; assembly: GCF_019279795.1. Lineage (NCBI taxonomy): Eukaryota > Metazoa > Chordata > Ceratodontiformes > Protopteridae > Protopterus > Protopterus annectens. The sequence continues at coordinate 1,695,766,060 of NC_056735.1, forward strand.
CTTGCATTTTCATCTGGTCCTTCACCTTATATTCTTTCTTTTGTTTTTTGGCACATTCAGTTTCTGCCTGATTCTTATCTACTTCTAGTTTGATTTCCATTCCTGCTTGATGCCGATATTCTTCTGCCAGCCTAAGCAAGAAAGTCATCTTAGATTTTATTCTCCTCATGTTTTAAATCTTTCACTACATTTGGGTCTTGTCAGATCAACAGATGTGTGGAGCCCCACGATTGCAGATCTATACATGTAATCAATTTCAAGGAGGCCCATCCCTCCTTCAAAACGGGGCATATATAATCTTGGTGTGCACTGATTTTTATAACTCACTTGGTAAGCATGAAGCATTCTTCTTGTTTTCCCATCTAATCTATCCAACAAGTGTTGGGACCAGTCAAACACTGCAAAACTGTAAGTTAGGACAGGAATAACAAATTGGTTTATAGCTTGGATTTTGTTCCTAGATGTCAATGCTGTTTTCAGGATTAATTTAAGTTATCTAAAATATTCCTTCAAGTTTTATTCCCATTTGTTCATATTTTATGGTTGATCCTTCATCAATTTACAAATATTTATACACTCCCTCTTGCTCAAGTTCTTTTATATCTCATTCTTGTCCCAAATTGATGTTTTCTTGGTGCTGCAGTTTTCCTGCTTTAAAGGTTGCTTTTGCACATTAATCAAGACCAAATGACATTCTTATATCATCTGAAAAAGTTTTGACAACTTGCAGTTGTGCTTTCAGTTCCTCATCTGATGAGCTATACAGTTTTAAATCATCGACAAAGAGAAGATGAGAAGTCTTTACACTTTCTTGTTTTCTAGGAGCCAAATTATAGCCATGGCCTAAGCTGTTAAGTAGACAGCTTAACTGGTTAAGAGAAAGGCCGAATAGCAGTGTTGACAGAGAGTCACCATGGAATATCCCCCTTTGGATTTTTATCCCTAGAATAATAATTTGTCCTTTATCATGGCTTAATTACAAAGTGGTCTGCCACTGTTTCATGGTCACTGTAATGTAGTTGGTCAGTGTAGGATGCATCATATATATTTTTAAGTACTCTTTTATCCATGAAAGTGGGGTACTATCAAATTCTTTTTGTATCAGTCCATGCCATACTTAAATTCTTCCCCTTTTTACAGTTCTCCACTATGACTTTATTTAACAACAAATGATCCTTTGTTTCATATGACTTTCTTTTATTGCCCTTTTGTTCTATTGCCATGACTGAATTGTCTTCTAAATTGTAGAACTGGCCTGAGGTTCACTGTCTTGTTTGTCATCCAAAGGAATGTGATGCCATATCCAACTCCCCTTGTTTGGTAAGACTTCTTGGATGGCTCTGTTTTTGAAGAGTTTATGTGCCATTTTACTTGCATTATGTCTGAGGCAGGACAGAACATCTGACAAAAACAATACTGAGGGAAGTGATGGGGAAGATAAGGATAAGAGATAAACTTGAGACATTGCCTCCCTTCTCCATCAGCCATGATGAAGCACAGAAAGAAAATCTTCCTCTGACCACCTCTAAAGGGAGGAGGTCAGAAGAGGAGTCAATCATGTTTTATTAGATGCACAGGCTGGCAATCACCATTCTGTTCGCCCTCTGCTGGGAAAGGTTTCTAGGACCAAACCACCTCTTGCTGTGGGATTGTTGGTTGATGTGAACCCTATGCTTCTGTAGACCCATCTTTGTTCTTGAAAAAAGAATTTTGTGAAGGATGAAATATTATCTCCTCTCATACATCTTAACTGTCCAGATTTTGGAAGGATGTCCCAAATTTGTTCTCAAACATTTGCTCCGTCCCTTCTTAAATTGGAAATTATTTCAAGAAGTTCTATGTAAATATTACCAGCATTTTAAAAAGTATCCCTAAATGTTCATTGTTATTTTTTGCTTTTCCAGTAACTCTGGCGGGAAACGTTAAGAGGTATGCCCCCTTTGCATTTATAGTCTATCCTCTTCTCTCATCCCTTCAGGTATTTGTCTATTTCATGCTCACACTAAGGGGCTCCTAAAAAGGAGAACCTATAAAGGACATTGCAGTATCATCAATGAACATCAAGACATGTTCACAGGAATACTGGAACATGAGAATACTACACCCTGCTGCTCAAATAACCCCCATCAAAGGTACTATAGACCCCTTTGACCATGAGGTTGCATACTGCATTGTCAATGGATGTCTGCAGCTTTAAGTTAATCTTCAACAACCCTTCAGAAAGTCCATTTGAAGACACTATATTTCATCCAAAAGGTCTCCCTAAAAATGTCATTACAGACAATGTGTAGCATACAAATATGTTTCCCAAAATTGTCCACAGCCATGGATTCCTTATAAGGGGAGGAACTGAAGGTGCATGAAGAGCAAGGTCTTTATTAAGACAGCAGCAGTTTCAACAGTAATCATGTCTTGAGAGTCTACCCACTGAGGACACTTGTGAAGAGGAGTGAAAATATGATTAGCTTTTCTGAAGGCTGCAGTACAAAGAGTGATCTCAGTGAAAAGAAGTAACATTCTACAATATGCCTACTAAAGAGGGGTGGGTCCAATCACTTAGGCCGCACTGTAACTCTGCAAGCTTTCTGTAGTTTTCTCTGGGAAAATAAGTCCAATTTAGAGGGAAAACTCCCCTTTCTCCTCCATCAGTTGATATGATCACCCAAAACCTGAAGTCCTCAAGAGGAGATGGAGAAGATGAAATACTGTCCTACTCATCCATGTACTTCTTGAAATCCATCCCTGTTTTGTCTTTAATGCCTAACATCAATAGCATTGATCGTGTTCTTCTCTGATTAGAGCTTGCTATATTAGCTGTGTGGGCTGCCTTGTCCCATTCAAGTCTGCAGCACTTGAAAGGCACACCATTCACAGCATTTTTGTGAAGCTTAATAAAAGTACTGAATTTGTTGCATCCCATGCCCTGATTAAGCACAATAGAAGTGAGACAATTACTTTGAATGAATAACAAAGGCAAAATGTACTTTTCTTGCCCCAATTACCAACTGTAAAACAAAAATAAAGTAAATAAAATTATTTGCAACTGCATACAATGCTCAGTTTATTGTGCCTGCCACTTTGTAGATTCTCAAGGTCAACTAAGTACAGCCACAGCCTATTTACTTTGAGTTTATTCTGCAGTTCAACAATTCTTAACAATATAACTTCTACTCTAAGTTGTTGTGTCTTTCAGCTTTTCCTGGTTACTCTAAGGAATATGCTCAAAAAACTTTACTCAAAAAACGTTACTACTGAGTACCCTTATTCTACTTTAATCACCACACTAGAACAAACCATTTGTGTTCTCAGGTCAAATAGTTCTACTCCCTGTAAGCCTTCATATTCAGGAGGGTGTAGATGTCTTTGTAGTGTCTCAGACATGGTTTAAAATCACAGAGAGTATTCCAGCTATACAGGGCTGTAATGCCTTCCACACTTTTAGACCAGCCACTGTGCCAGAGTACCCAAAATAAAAGAGCTCTCATCATAAAATTAAACAAACAACTCAGATGCTTAAATAAATCCATCAAAGCCAAATATGAGGCAAAAATAGCACTCAACCTAAAGAAAATCAGAAGGCCTTTTTTAGTTATGTTTGCAATCTCAAGAGCACAACTAAGCAATGTGCTTATCTGGGTTATGAATGATATTGTCCTCACTAAAGCTGTGTGTGTGTGTGTGTGTGTGTGTGTGTGTGTGTGTGTGTGTGTGTGTGTGTGTGTGTATGTGTGTGTGTATCTATATATATATATATGTATATATATATATATATATATATATATATATATATATATATATATATATATATCTATATATATATATATATATATATAAATATATATATATATATATATATATAAATATATATATATGTGTGTGTGTGTGTGTGGTGTGTGTGTGTGTGTGTGTGTGTCTGTATCTATATCTATATAAATATGTGTATGTATGTGTGTGTGTGTGTGTGTGTGTGTGTTTGTGTGTGTGTGTATATATATATATATATATATATATATATATATATATATATATATATATATATATATATGGGACCCGGACACTTACGCGAATTTAACTTTCACGAAAAGTCAAATTCGTGCTCACACATACCCAAAATTGCTGTCCATCGAAGCAGCAATTTCAGGTATGTGTGAGTGGTGTGCCGGTGGCACTGCGGTGCAAGTAAGGGAATATTCCTTTACTCCAATGTAGTGCGACCTTGGAGTGAGAATATTTAAGTGGGGGGTGTGGGAGGCACAGCCCCCCCTGCAAAAACATTTAATTAGTGGTTTTGTTTTTTTTTTCACAGTTTAATGGAAGCGCTTATTCGATTAAAGTGCTTTCGTTAAAGTGTGATCAGTATATATGGATTCGGACACTTGCTTTTTCGAGCAAGTGTCCTAGATCCATATATATCTATATATATATATATATATATATATATATATATATATATATATATATATATATATATATATATATATATATATAGATATATATCTATATATATATATATATATATATATATACACACACACACACATATACATGGATTCACTTCAGAATCTCGAAGTTCTGAAACATAGAATGTCATATGATCAAGACCATATGATTGATGATTCAGAAAACAAATAAAAAAAAAAATCCAACAATTTAAATGTTTCTACAGGGGGGCAATCCCCCTGCACCCACCACACCCCCGCTACATAAATATACCAATTCCGAGATCTCACTACAGCGAGGAAAAGGAAATCTCCCATTCTGCACTGTATGCCGATCTCCATTCAGAATTTTGAAATTCTGAAATTTCGATCATATGGTCTTGACCATATGAATTTCGAGGTTACAGGATTTCAAAATTCTGAAGGGAACCCATATATATATATATATATATATATATATATATATATATATATATATATATATACATATTAATATATAGCATTATAGCATACTGGCTGATAAATTCAGCTCAAACCTTTCCCCCCAATCTATCCCACAGGAAATACATGCAGCCAATCTCCCTAGCTAACACACAACACCAAGCTCTAAAACCATTATCAAAAGCAAAAAATACTGCATCAGTGGGTTTTGACAAAATCCCTGTATGAATTCTGAACAGCTTGACACAATATTTAGCCTCACCCCTAATGACATTGTTCAACCTTAGCCTCCATATAGGTTTTTTACCAAGTGAATGGAGAACAGCAACAGTTAATCCCCTGAATAAGGTAGGACCATCCACAGACCCAAGTAATTACAGGCCCCATAAGTCTGAGCAGTTTCATATGTGAAGCCATGGAAAGAATTATCATGGATTTAATCTATAAGGGCACAGGAAACCTCCAAACGCTAGACCCATCTAAGTTTGGACTCATCAAAGGCAGGTCATACTTACTCAACCTAGTGGATTTTTTTGAAAAAGTCTCCCAAGCAATGGACAAAGATAAAAATGGTACATACCGCCTACCTTGACCTGGCCATGGCTTTTGACACTATCTCCCCATTCAGGCATAGAGAAAAGCTTAATAAACTAGGAATAAACCCCAATGTCACCCAATGGATCACTAAATGGTTCACAGATAGAATGCAGGAGATCAAAATAGAGGAAGCTACTTCCAATAAAAGAGAAAGTACCAGTGGAGCCCCCCAGGGGTCAGCACTGGGAACTGTCCTGTTTAGCATCTACTTCTTAGAAATTAAAGCCAATACTACAGGACTCTGACTAAATGTGTAGATGGCTGTGAGCTAGGTATAGTTACTGAATCCACAAATGAGTTTACCATCCTGCAGGAAGGCTTGTCCTAAACAAATAACAGGTGCAATATTCATGGTTTACAGCTAAATGCCAAAAAGTGCATTACTGTATTCTTTAGGAAGTTTTCTGCCCTGGAAACTTCCACATTGATGATACAACCCTAAGAGTTAACCCAGCTGTTCAGGATTTGGGAACTTATGTGCACAGTAACCTATCTTTTTATCAACATGTATCCACTGGTGTTCTTATATATTGCATAGCTCATTAACAAAAGGATTGCTTCTAGGTCCAAGAATTGTCCCCCTTTATTCAGTCCTCATAAGGACAGTCTTTTGAGTATAACACCCCCTTTGGCATGTACCTAGTCAGACTCACACAACAGCTGGAATGCCCACAGATACTTTAAAACAAGGATACTAGGCTTAAACAATTTGCCCTACATTTTAGGATATTAGGCTTAAACAATTTGCCCTGCATGAGTCGCCTCAAAACTCTCTTTACTCAATCTCTTACAGACTTTTAAGAGATGACCTGTGCCTGGCATGTAAGGCATCCTCTGACCAAAATACTAATAGACCTACTACATATCAGTAAGTCAAATGGCATCAGAAATACTTAGTTCAGGGATCTAAACTTTTTCTGCAACATCAACAGAATGGTTTGGAGGGATAGGTATATCTTACATAGGATACCATTGCTCTGGAACAGACTTGCCAGTCAATTAAAACAAAGCTTATCACTGTCCAAATTTAAGTACAACTTGGATCTATGAATGGGAAATTTATCCCAGGGCTCCCCCATACACTATTAATGGACAGAGGCAGCTCCTAGATGTTTTTAACCCATGCTTGGGGTCTTTCAAAATACCTATGGTATGACCCCAGTTAATAACACTACAGGTAATATAACTATAGTTCATGAAGTGATAAGATTAATGGAAGCATTAAATGGAACAGGTAAAAATGTCCTCAGCTCCAAATCTTATTACAAGGGTGAAACACAATTTCCTCAATGAGATCCTCAAACAAATTCCTTAGCCAACCCAGAAACTGTAATTTCTCCATGTTTCAAAACGATGAAAAAAAATCTACATTTTATACTTTTATGTAGTACTAACCCAAAATGATTTGAGTGTCCTAGCTAAACATCACTATGTTAGTTAGAACTTTAAGTGAATAAGCTAGAAATCTTCATTTATTAACAAGGTGTTATTCATCTCCTATTGAAAGAACATTTGTTGAATTTATATGTATCTTTTTGCAACCAGGCATTACATATTTTTCCTATTCCATCAACTACATACACATGCAAATATAATCATGTAGCACTAGAGACCTCTTTAAAATAACTAACTCCTGCATCAACTACCTGCTTTATATATTCTGAGACTGTCAATAAACTGTCTGAATCTTTTAATTATAACCTGCTGCAAAAAATACACATATCATTAGGTCGGCTATGAATAATCACATCTCATTTAAATGACACATAAGTACCCCGATAGAGCTACATGTTTGGGAGAGCACTAGTCAGAATATTAACACTCCCAAGGTTGCATGACACAAAAAAAAAAATTATTAAAGGGACAAGCCCCTGCAGTCCATTCATGAGGCAAACCCCGATACCCCTAAACAATATACATTCAGAGTGATGAACATTCTAAACATCAAATTCAAATAGAGCGACATAAAAAGGTTGAAACTCAAAATATCAACCAGCAGTGGGGACTGAGTTTTTACCCTTTTCCCAGTAAGGTGCAAACCTGGAGTTGCTATATATATATATATATATATATATATATATATATATATATATATATATATATATATATATATATATATATATATATATATATATATATATATATATATATATATATATATAGATAAAATTAACGGGGGGGGGCGAGGAGTGTGTTTTCTGTCACTGTTATGTGTTTTTGATTCAATGTTCAGAATGTTCAACATTCTGAATGCATTCTATATATTTTGTTGAAGGCAGCTTAGACTGAAGTACTAACAGTCAAAAAAAAAAAAAGACTGAAAGTACATTTGATTGCAGGCACATTTGACTGAAAAATCATCATGTCAAAAACCTTCTACTGTATATATGATATACACCACAAAAAAAAAAAAAAACTTTTTTTGTAGTGGGGGACCCAAAATGATAGAAGCATTTTGCAGGGGGGGGGGCACCAACATTGTTATCAACGCCTTGCGTGATGCACATGGAAATTGGACATCAACTGGAAGGGGTTCCACTCAATTACGGTGTCATAAAAAATGTGCCTATGCACTATTCAGACAGTTCCCATGATTCCCATGCCTGGCACTTGTCCAACTTATACCTGTATGCCATTTGGTAAGAGTTGATAGGTATAATGACAGCATTTTTGGACCGACAGTTGAACACGTGTGGGAACACAATCTTGTGTAACTGGCACTCATGGAAGTGACTGAGCTCTGGCTGTCAAGACACCCAGTTCTCATCATGGTGTTCATTCTCCTTGGGTTTTACTTCTCTACTGAGTTTAGGATCCAAGCAATTCTCCCCAACACTAACTGTCTTTCTTCTCTCTGTATGTCTATCTGTCTTAGTCAGTCCTCTGTGTACCCCCATTTGTGTCAGCATTTCCCTAGTTAGTCTTTCTCTGTTTGTTATGTTTGTCTGCCTGCTGTAGTCCCAAGTCCCTCTTTCCTGCCTAGGTGTTTCTTTTGCTACCTTCCATATGCACCTTTCTTGAAAAAGAAAATGGACATTTGTCCCAGAAATAAATACGTGTGTGTGTGTGTTTGTGTGTGTGCGTGTGTGTGTGTGTGTGTGTGTGTGTGTGTGTGTGTGTGTGTGTGTGTGTGTGTGTGTTTATATGGAGGGAGAGAAACACACACAAGCACACACACTTACACATACACACATGCATACCCTTGTTCCCACCACCCATCTTGGTCTTCCCTTCGTCTTGTCCTTCTGTGTGTTTCTCTGCTGGTATTTGACATTTCTGATTGTCCTAGTCACGCATTTCCTTTCAATTTATAGAAATAAATTAGTTGTAATTTTGTTGTATAGCTTTTATCACGGATCTCAGTTCTGCATGTAGCAGAGTGTCAATTTATGCATGAATAAGCATCATCTTTTGAATGCTACATGTGTGCTTCTGGTCTCATTGGGTATATTACCTACACTACACAGTGCCAATTTTCACCGGCAACATTTCCCATTAGTTTAACTCCATTGTGTAACATCATTCTTACTACATTGTTAATCAGCTATGGGCTGCACTGTGCTACTTCTGCTATGCTATTTTGCCATTATGTTGTTGTCTAAGTGATTTTTCTGAATCTTGGTTGAAGTTGTTAAGTTGCCTCATGTTTTCATATTTTTTCTTCTGGCTTTCAATCTGACTATCATTGTGCTTGAGGCTTACTGCAACATACCTTGTCTCTGAAAAACCTTTAACTCATTGGTACTGTGAAACAATATGCATGGAGAGCAGATTACTGGTGATGTAAGTGACAAGAAATAGAGAAGAAAGCAATGCCAAATAAACTACAAAAACAAAGCAGATCAGATACTACATAAGAACTTTGATTTAACTCATTAAAAGAAATATAATATCCAAAAAGCTGAGTTATATATATATATATATATATATATATATATATATATATATATATATAGTTTACTATCACTTACAACTGCAGGCTATCAAGATTGACATGTTTGAATTGCAGTTTTCCAATGGGCAATTCAGCAAACCAACAAACATTGACTCCGGATGGTCGAAAGGCATGTTACAGTTGACCCTTTGTGATGCATCATTTCAACATGTGCGCTTTCAAAAATATAAACAAGGGCAAAAATGATGTTCAGCATATCACCGAAGAGAAGAGCGTACGTTTGTCTAGTTGGATATCTGTATCAGGTCTGGATACTTACATGCCAACAGGCACTGTATTAACACCGGCAGTGGATAGGGGTCTCAGTTGTAACGGAGAATTGTTGCATTTGTTCCACTGGGAGACAATGGTGGATGCTGAAGCTGGATTTGTACCCAGTGTAATTGGCAACATGCATGACACAATTTTAAGTCAAAAGGGAGAAAGATGTTATGTTTGGACAGGTATCAGTATATTCATGAGAAAACCATGTGTAATAGAACATATGTGTTATACCAGGAAACTAAAAGATAAGTGTAAAGGTAGATGTGTAACAGAACTGGTAGGTGATGCATATATATTGGAGAAGAGTACATTGCATTTTCATGCCCCTGATGCCATTAAATGTGAAGTATATAAAATCAGAGAAAGTATTAAGAGAAGGGCTGAACAGTCCATGGATGATCCGTGTATTGTTGTTTCTGAGATATTAGCTGATACACCAAGCACAGTCGTCAATTCATTGGCTAATACATCTGCACTGAAACAAACTGTTAACAGAGTGAGGCAACAGAAAAGGAAGGCAGTGTATTCAGATATGCTTACATTGTGTGACCTAACACCAGAACATTTGCCCATTAGAAATAGTTGGTTTATTGTGGAGCACATAGGCAAGTCATCTGCAGCTGGTAATTGTGTCATTATTACTACTGAAACCAATATATGAGTGCTATGTGCCTCGGAATATATTCTAGTGGATGGCACCTTTCCTACTGGCACCACTGAATGTAAACAGGTGTACAGCATACATTGTAGACTAGAAGGGTCAAGCACACTTAAAATTATACCAGTAGTGTATGGTATTTTACCTGCAAAGACAGAGGAGTGTTACAACAAATTTTGGAAGTGTGTATTATCCCTCTGTATCTGCTTTGATCTAGTACTATGTCTACATATGGTGCTCAGTCATTTTGAGAAAGGTGCAGTAAATGCCATCCAATAACATTTAACTGGCAGTATTGCAGAGGGGTGCTGGTTTCACCTTTGCCAGATCATATGTCCTTAAATTCAAAAGCTGCATCTAGCCTCGTTGTTTGGTAGCAACATGACTTTCTCCATGCTGTGTAAACAGATCCCAGCAATGGCATTTGTATGTCTGGAATCTGTTGCTGATGCCCTAAACGACATTGAAGCGGACATGCCTGAGGCCGGCAAACAGTTATGTACATTCTTCTGGAAAAATTATGTGCTAGGTAGGCCGTGGATTTATGGTATGAGAGGATCAACTGCCAAGAGATTACAGCACTGTTCGATGTTACCTTTTGGAACCAATGGGAGACCTGCACATTAGGGCATCCAAGGAGTCAGAATGCAGTAGAAGGGTGGCATTGATGTCTACATAGTCTTTTAGGTAAATAGAGATTATTTATCTTGGACATCCTCAATTCCATTCAATTGTAACAGAATAGAGTGGATGACTTAAAGAAGAGAGTACTGGTATGTCTCCCCTGGTCTCCTAAGCGAAGGTGTTTGGTTGGGGTCTATATTGAATTAGCGAAAGCTTAGAAAAGCGAATGCTAATTCATCGACCTCTTTTAAGCAAAAGCTTAAAATCTTGAACACCCGGAACAGCAAATTTTTTCCCTGGGAAAAAATTTGCTGCTCTGAGAAATACACACACAACACAAGCACACCAAAAAACAGCAATCCACACACATACACTTAAAATCCTGCCTGTACCCTACACTAAACTGTGCATACACTATTATCTATCCACTTACCTTAACCCAAAACATAACCCTAAGGTCCATCACTATCGCACACTCACCTGACCCGCACCCTAACCCTAACTCACCTAGCCTGCCCGAACCCTAATGTCTGTCACTATCGCACACCCACCTCACCCGCGCCCTAACCCTAACTCACCTAACCCTAACGTCTGCACAATCGCACACTTACCTGAACCTGACCCGTAACTTTCCACCACAGTGCTGAAAATAGCGAAGCCACAGAAACGGCCAACCGAATTCTTTCCCTAGGAAAAAAATTTGGTGTTCTGCAGCTTTGCTATTTTTAGCGTTTGCTGTTTTGGGGTCGATATTAGAACATTTGATGTGTTAAAACTTCGATGTTCTAATATAGACCCATTTGGTGGATAAGGAGGCAATGTATGATAGATTGTTGTCCCTGAGAGAACAGCTAACTGTTCTTGGTTTCCTTGAATTGGTAGTGCAGCACTGCTCTTTTTAGTCACTGCCATTCCTAACATGTTTACCTTATATGGTACACATTGTGGTTGTATAGAGAGGGTGTTGCTATATGACAGTCATATTTGGATTATTTGTGGTGTACTGCACAACAGGTTTCATGTACTACACATTGTTCCATGGAGTTGGTGATGGATATCACGGCACATACACATCATACCAGGGCTTGCAAATATGAAAATAAATAAAAAAAAAATTACTTTGTGGTGACATTTGTACAAGAAACACTGGTGACGGGTGGAAGTCATAGCACCTATGCAAGAGGGTCTACTTCAATTACCCAAAATACCAAAACACTGACTTTCAAAACACTGAGCCCAAAACAATGAAAGTCCACAATAACGAACGTTCACTTAACTGTAATTCACTTAACCAACAAGTTCCTTGCCCAGTACACCTGCTGCGTGTCCTTTACACTGCACTGGTATAAATAGTATGCTATAACTTTAAGATTTTGTACTTCATACTGAAGTCAATATAGCAGAATTTATGAGGAAGCTCCAGGAGTGATTGGCAAAGTTTATAACACCGTATCTTCACAAAAACATAAGGAACTACTACTTGTTCCATCTGGAAAGATGCAGAAATAATAGGTGATACTGGGGTTGTAAATATAAAATTACGCAGAAATGTAAAGGTAGAGCCGTAACCCGTGTTGTCCCCAGCGGGGACAAACTGAAATGATCAGTGGCACACAATCATACTGGAGATCTTAGGGAAGTGGAGAAATATATGGTATGTCATGATTTAAAGCATAGAGCTGAATATAGCAAAGATATTCCATGTTTACTTGCAGAAGTTGCATTGGCATCAATGTCTTTGGATTCCATACATAGCTTACCTCACAGAAAGGCATTATTACAGCAAATAGGTTGAGTTAGGAGGAAAAGGAGTATGAGAGATGTCAGTGAAGTGTTAACCCTGCACAATATAGATTTTGATGAGCACCCTTTAAAAAGTGGGGCTTTCCTAAATAAGACTATGTGGTTGTATTTACAACTGTCAATAATTTATACGATCTGAGTAGAGCCACTATATGGCTTATGGATGGAACCTTTTTTAGCAAGGGGATAACTTGTTATCAGCTGTATAGTATTCATGGATTAGTGAAATATGGCAGTTACAGCAAAGCTGTTCCTGTTATTTGCATCGATGTCCAAAAAGTCTTTTAAGTCCTACAACTACATGTGGTACTGTATCTTTCATCTATTATCAGAGCAAGGATTTGACATTGTTGTCTGTTATGTGTTGTGTGATTTTGAGATAGTGGCAGTGAAAAGCGTTAGACTGAATGTAACTGGTGCCCAGTCCAAAGGGTGTCTATTTCATTTTGGTCAGAATTATTGGGAGAAAATGCAGGCACTGGGACTATCTTCTTTATATAACTCCAACCTATCTTTTTAATCGGCAATAAAGAGCTTGGCTGCACTAGCCTTCTTGAAGGAGACTGATGCACATAGTACTTTTCAAATGTTAAAATTAATCGTTTCCTGTAGAAAGTAGGGAGCTCTTAAAATACGTTTCAGACTGGTACGTGCATGGAAAGTTGAGAAATTTTAATACTTGCACTACATCTTGTGTATGATTCCCATCTCTATTCCCTGTATCCTTTTGGAATGTCTCTGACTTAAATGACTTGTTCCTGTCACATACACAGATCTCTGTGGAGGCATGGCACAGGCATCTAAATTGTCTGTTGGGGAGTAGAGTTATGGATTTGTCTGTTCTATTAGCCGCACTAGTCAGAGAACAAGATAGAGTGGATGAACTTCAAGTTCGTATGTCCATCGGATTTCCTCCATCACCCAAAAAAAAAAAAGGAAACCTATCTTGAGACATGAACAGTTTGAAAGAATATTAGTAAACAAAGATTCCTATTCCCCTGTAGAATTTGTAAAAGCAATAGCTAAATTATTGAAGATGTAAGTTACACTGTCTGTGTGATGTTATACATTGAATGCATATTTTACTATCACAAGGGTGTTATGGTATATAACTTTTAGTTATGTACTCACCATAACTTCAGATGTTTGGGATCCATCTCGCCTACATTCTGACTGATGGGTTCGGAGCCGATCCTCGGCTCCGACTCGGCACGCTTATGCCAAAGAGCGAAGTCTCTTATTGGCTGAGCTTACTATATCCCAGGATGCACCACTACCAGTCCCCCAGATCTAGTTTGTCTGCATACATGCACACACGCATGCACTGCTTATATAACATTGACAGATGATACAAGATAAAAACAGTAGAACTCAAACTGCTCAATCTCTTCTGCTCTCCAAGCCAGGGGCAAGGAGGGTGGGTATTAGGAATGTAGGCGAGATGGATCCCAAACATCTGAAGTTATGGTGAGTACATAACTAAAAGATGTTATGTGATCCTATCTCGCCTACATTCTGACTGATGGGACAGCGTGCCTAGCACCTAAATCCTGGGTGGCTCACTGGAAAACACTCCTGAGTACCGTGGAACCAAATGATGCTCGTCCTTTAGATGCCACATCCAATTTATAGTGGGAAATGAAAGTGTGCGGGTTGGACCAAGTAGCCGCAGCACAAATCTCAGAAATAGCGAGCTTGGAATGGAATGCAATAGAGGTAGCCATAGCTCTAGTAGAGTGAGCTTTGACAGATGTTGTAAGTTGTTTATTTGAAGAGGAATAAGCTTGAGTTATGCAATCTCTGATCCATTTGGCAATAGTAGCTTTAGTGATGGTTTTACCCAGTTTATTATCTGAAAAGGACACAAACAATTGATCTGTTTTCCGAATTTGTTGAGTCCTATCTAGATAGAAGCGCAATTGCCTGTGAACATCCAATGTATGGAAGGTGTATTCCGCTTTGTTTGAAAATTTTGGAAAGAAAACTGGTAGCTCTAAAGATTGTTGGAGACAGAGATTAGAGCAAACTTTTGGGACAAAAGATGGATTAGGTCTAAGTGATACTCTATCCTTGTGAAAAATCAAGTACGGTGGTTTGATAGATAGGGCTTAAAGTTCTGAAACTCTTCTTGCAGAGGTAATTGCAATTAAGAAGGCAGTTTTCCAAGACAGATATTTCAACTCACATGTAGCAGCCGGTTCAAAGGGCGAAGATGTTAAGGCACGGTACCAAATCAAGATCCCACGGAGGCGCAGGATGAAAAACTGGGGTCTTAAAAGCACAGCACCTTTCATGAAAGTTTTACATAATCTGCTGCTCATCAACGGTGGATCTATGGAATCGTGAAATTTGGAGATAGCTGCTAGTTGGACTTTAATAGTAGAGACTGAAGATCCTTGATTAAACAAGGATGTTAAAAATTTCAAGACCTCTGGTATCGGGGCAGTAATAGGGTCTAAGCCTCTGAGTTGAGCCCAGATAGCAAACCTCTTCCACTTACTGTGATACAATTTCTTAGTGGTGGGTTTGTGGGCTGAAGATAAAATGTGAATAACTTCCGGGTCCAAGGTGTGATTTCTGACTAAAGTCGGAAGTGGAGGAGCCAAGCTGTTAATTTCAAAGTGTGAAGGGACTGGTGCTGTTGTCCCGACTGATGAACCAGAAGGTCCGGAATTAGATCCAAGAACCAAGGACCGTCCAGGGTATATTTCTGTAGGTAGGGGAACCATACCTGACGAGGCCAGTACGGAGCAATTAGAATCATTGTGGACCCCAATTGGGAAGCTTTCTGGATGACTTTGGGAAGGAGTGGAATCGGAGGGAAAGCATAAAGCAGTCCTGTTGGCCAAGGTTGGACTAGAGCATCAGTAGCTGCCTCCCCTTGACACGGGGTCAAGGAAAAGAACCTTTTGCACTTCGTGTTTCGTGGTGTTGCAAATAGGTCGCAGCACGGAATCCCCCATCTTTTGAAAATCTGAGCTGCTACTGTCTCGTTCAGAGACCACTCGTGAGGAGAGAGAATAGTCCTGCTCAGTCTGTCTGCCAATACATTGGATTTGCCTGGAATGTGGGTCGCTACCAGGAAGCGCTTGGTAGCCACTGCCCATTCCCACACCCTCATGGCCTCTCTGCAAAGGGGGTAAGATCTGGTCCCTCCTTGTTTGTTTAGATACCAGACCACCGACATGTTGTCTGTGTGGATGGCGATAATGCCTTGAGGGAGAAACTTGTGGAGGGCTTGTAGGGACAGAAGTACAGCCCTCATTTCCAACACATTGATATGGAGAAATGTTTCGTTTGGAAGCCAAGAACCCTGAACTGACCTGCCCAGACAATGCCCCCCCCACCCCGTCTGGGAGGCATCCGTTGTCAAGGTGTCCACCGGAGGGGGTATAACAAAGGGTCTTCCCTGATTCAGATTGGATGGCAGAAGCCACCAGTGGAGGTCCCGTTTGCACATTTCTGTAATCAGTATGTGATGATTGAGGGGGAGATCCTGAAAAGACCATTGTGTCGATAACAGCCACTGGAGAATCCTCATGTGCAACCTTACCAGAGGAACTAGGAGAACCATGGCAGACATTGAACCTAAAAGTTGCAGGACCATCCTGGCTGGGGCTTTGGATCTTAGAAGCAGGGCTCGGACTTGATCTTGTAATGTTTGTATCCTTTCGGTAGGAAGGAAGATTCGCATTAATTTTGAGTCTATCTCTGCTCCTATGAATCTTATGCGCTGAGAAGGCAGCAAGACAGACTTTGACCAGTTGAATGTAATTCCCAGGGAAGCACCCAGGGAGATGGTGGCTTGTAGGTTCTCTAGTAGTAGATGCCTGGTGGTGGCAGTCAGGAGCCAGTCGTCCAGATAGGGAAATACTTGGAATCCGAGACTCCTCAGGTGAGCAGTCACTACTGCCAAACACTTGGTGAACACCCTGGGGGCTGTGGTGAGACCAAAGGGCAGAGCACAAAATTGGAAATGACTGTCTCTCAGGCTGAAGCGCAGATACCTCCTGGACGCCTGATGTATCGGTATGTGATAATAGGCGTCCTTGAGATCTATGGAGCACATCCAAACATCTTTCTCCAACAATGGGAGAATGGATTGTAAAGTGACCATTCGAAATTTGGACTTCATGACGGACTGGTTTAGTTTGCTGAGATCCAAAATGGGTCTCAGGTCCCCTGTCTTTTTTGGCACTAAAAAGAACCTTGAGTAATTTCCGGATCCGATCTGGTCTGTGGGGACCGGTTGGATGACTCCTTTTTCTAGCAGCTTTGAAGCTTCTACGGCTGCAATTTCCCTTTGACTGGGTGGTGGGTCCGGGATTTTTTTGGACGGTGGGGGTGGGCGTGTGAAGGGAATGGTGTAACCTCCGGCAATAATCCGAAGCACCCATCTGTCCTGAGTAATAGACTCCCAGGCATTTAGGTGCTTGGCAAAACGGCACCCGACTGGCTCCGGAGCAGCACAGCCGGGCAATTCCTCATGGAGTGTGGGAGGCTGAAGAGCCACGAAAGGACTCGCGGTCTCCAGTGTTGCGGGGGCCTCTGCCGCCTCTGGGATGGCATCTCCCAGAAAAATTTCCCCGTCCTCTGCCTCTGGAAGGGGAATCTTCCTGCTGTTGAGGAAAGAATTTCTGTGATTTGCGGAACCACATCTTCCCTCCTCTTTTAGCCTTGGGATAAGGCCGAAAGGGAGTGGAAAATCGTGCTCCTACGGCAGATAAAGTCTTTCCCTCCTGCTCACAGTGGGTAAGAGTGTCTTTTACCTTGGGTCCAAACAAGGAGGACCCATCAAAGGGAGCGTCGGCAAAGGAAGACTTGAAGGCCTCCGCAAAATGACACAAACGGAGCCAGGCTTGTCTTCATAGAGCCACGCCTGTGCCTGCCGCTCTGCCCGCCCCTTCGGCCGCATATGAAATGAGCCTCATGGACGAGTTAGAAATCGAGGTAAGGATAGCCAACTGAGAGCTAACCGACTGGGCTAGCTGCTCAGGTAGGTTACCTGAGAGGGAGTCTGAGAGCTCCTTGACCAGATCCCTCTGTAGTCTGGTGAAATGTGCCAAATAATTCAGGGACCTCAGAGTAAAGGCCGCTGAAGTCAGGGTGCGCTTCCCGTACCGGTCGATGCTCCTAGACTCCTTATTAGGAGGATGGACGGACGTTGAAGCCTCTGCCATGTCCTGCTGGGTAGCAGATGCCACCACCATGGCATCTACAGCCACGCCTTTCGTTAAGAACTCCTTCTCGGGTGGGGCAGACAAAAATTTGTTAGGGCGAGAAGGCACTGGTTCCACAGTATCTGGATGTTCCTACACCCTCCGACAAACCAAATCCAGGAGCTCGTCGAAGGGCGGAGACACCCAGGAGGCGGAGGGCTGAGCCCCGAAGGCCTTGAGGAACACCGACTCATCAGCAGAGGGGGGTTTGGAATTCCAGCCGCCTCGTTGCTTGAGGATCTCTAGAATGTCTGCAAATGAGACATCATCCGAGGACGACTTTGGGGACCCCTCCGCATCATCAAGATCAGTGTCCGATGTAAGAGACTCATCGGGGGAGTCCACGTGCTTCCTCTTGCACGATCTCTTCCTTGGGGGCTCCTCCGAAGACAACTCCGAAAGACCCTCAGGAGGAGGGGAACCCCAGTGGAGGTAACCTCAGGCCCCGGGGCTCCGCTGCCTAGAGACAGGGGAACTGCCAAAGACCCAGTCTCCATGCCCAGGGAAGGTGCCGGTAAAGCCGTAGAGATGGCCGAAGAAGATTTGGCCAAGGCACTCCTCATAGCTCTGAAGGCCGGACCCAGAATCCTGGGAGGGTCCAGTCTCCGGAGCCATGATAGCAGACGGAAGTCCCGCGGCCGAAGCACCGAGAGGGAGGCTTGGAACTGACAGCATTGGTCCCGAAACGTCACCCCCGGGCCCGGCCGAAGAAGTCCGTGTGCTAAACTCGGACCCGAAGGCCGGGGTTGGAGTAAGGGTCGGAGCCGACCCTAGGATCTCCACTGGCTCCATCAGCGCCTGCTCCGACGGAGCCGAAGCGGTCGGAGGAGGAATGGCAATGGAATGGGCTATCGGCTCCGAAGCCAATTGGGTCGGAGCCGAAACAAATTTCTGAAAGACTGGGGACTGGAAAAGTCTTTGGAGTACCCTGTCTATGTCCGAATCTGACATCCTTGATGACCTGGAAGAGACCGAACAGGTCTGAGTAGGCCTCTCCAACGACTCCAAGGGACTAGGGGACCGGCTCCGAATCAACTCGATAATTATCGGCGCCGAAGGAGTGTCCAAACCAATTTCCATCGGTGCCGAAGAGGGCTTCGGCGCCGAGGAGGAAGTGTCTGAGCGGACAACTTTCATCGGCTCTAAGATCAGTGGAGCCGATGAAGATGACCCGCCTCTCAAGGCCCCAGCCATCGGCTCCGAACCCAGAGGAGTCGAGGCTGGAGGCATCGAGGCAGACCGTTCCGCCCTCGGCTCCGAAGTCCGTGGAGCCGAAGGAGAAGCCTGCCTATGTCTTTTGGCGGTCAGATCCGACGGGCTGGTCGGAGCCGACGCCCTTTTCTTCTTTGCAGGAGAAGGAGAGGAAGCTAATGCCTCTTCAAATGAGGGTTTAATAAGGCCTTTTAAAATAAGTTTATTTTTCCTCTCTTGGAGGACCCTCGAGGAAAACGCGTGGCACATGCTACAGGACTCCTGCAAATGTTTGGCGCCCAAACAGTACACACAGAGAGAATGGTCATCTGTAATTGACATCTTGAAACTACACTTAGTGCACTTCTTAAACCCTGAAGGCCGAGGAGCCTGTGACATTATGGCAACCAAACTGGTGAACAGCAAACACACTAACTATCACAGAAAAAATTCTTCTTTTTCTTTTTCTTTTTCTCAAAACAAGACTGACAGAATAGAAAAACAACTAAAGGTATCCAAGAACCCTAAAAAAAAACGGGACTTGAATGACAACGGACTGACAGGGGAAGGCCCTTCAACTCAAATGGGACCTCTAGTCAGACAATACACAATCACCACACAAATATTTTACCACAAAAAATATTCACTCATACACAAAAAACACGACATAGCTGTTAAAACAGCTTTTTGTTGAATTTTAGGAAATCCCTGACAGGAAAGTAAGTGAAAAAACACTACTTAGCTCAGCCAAGCTCGAGACCACGTCTTTGCTTGTTAACGGCAAACGAGATCTGGGGGACTGGTAGTGGTGCATCCTGGGATATAGTAAGCTCAGCCAATAAGAGACTTCGCTTTTTGGCATAAGCGTGCCGAGTCGGAGCCGAGGATCGGCTCCGAACCCATCAGTCAGAATGTAGGCGAGATAGGATCACATAACATCGTGCATTACAGGACGTGAAGATGTATTTCTGTTTTTGAAGGTATACTGCACTGTGTTGGTGTCACTACATGTCACTTTGCAGGGAGGTCTCCTAGGTACTACAGCCATGGACATGAGTTGGAGCAGCGGTTGCAAACTTAAATCATGCAGATTACAGTAAGCAATGTGTTCCGTTAGCACACCTTGGAATATGCTCGTATACAGTGGTCTTGACTTTCATAATATCTACAAAGTACTGCACTATTTCGATATTTGACCTGGCAGTTTTGTTGTGCTATATGTGCGGTTGTACAGACTGCAACAACTGTATGCGTTGGCACGATAAGTTATGGACAAGTCAAGAAATGTGTATGTTTCTACCCTGCAAAAGAGCATAACGTGTTATGAGAGGTGGAAGCACAGTGCTAGAATTTAATTGCAAAATACAAGCAAAAAGCACTGATGGCAATGCTGGTATCTATGTTGCTTTTGTGTCAGTTATATGGGAGTCGGCATTGTCACATTTGGGCTTTTGGATGTTGATTAAGTGAACGTTATTGTGGACTTTCATTGTTTTGGGTCTAGTGTTTTGAAAATTGGTGTTTTGGTATTTTGGGTAAGCGAAGTAGATCTATGCATGAACATAGACAGCTGTATCCGAAACATACTGTCTTCCGCTATTCAGAGTGTAGTACACATCAGATGATGAGACTGCAGTTGCTGGAACTCAGCATATGTGTAGTAACTGTGGTTTAAGAATTGTGGAACTACATCAGGAAGGAGCTATCAAATTAGTCGAAATACGGCTGTCACTAATGTGATTTTTGACATTCTGCCTTTTAGATGTTCTGGAATTCAAGACCTTTTAATCATTCGATTGACCTATTTTCCAGATTATAATAGTAAATATAATGATTGTATATTATTTGTGATAATTTGCATTAAACATGTTTTTTAACAGAAAAAATATTTAATTTGGAAGACACTGGTTCCACAGTATCTGGATGTTCCCACGCCCTCCGACAAACCAAATCCAGGAGCTCGTCGTAGGGTGGAGACACCCAGGAGGCGGAGGGCTGAGCCCCGAAGGCCTTGAGGAACACCGACTCATCAGCGGAGGGGGGTTTGGAATTCCAGCCGCCTCGTTGCTTGAGGATCTCTAGAATGTCTGCAAATGAGACATCATCCGAGGACGACTTTGGGGACCCCTCCGCATCATCAAGATCAGTGTCCGATGTAAGAGACTCATCGGGGGAGTCCACGTGCTTCCTCTTGCACGATCTCTTCCTTGGGGGCTCCTCCGAAGACAACTCCGAAAGACCCTCAGGAGGAGGGAAACCCCCAGTGGGGGTAACCTCAGGCCCCGGGGCTCCGCTGCCTAGAGACAGGGGAACTGCCAAAGACCCAGTCTCCATGCCCATGGAAGGTGCCGGTAAAGCCGTAGAGATGGTCAAGAAGATTTGGCCAAGGCACTCCTCATAGCTCTGAAGGCCGGACCCCCAGAATCCTGGGAGGGTCCAGTCTCCGGAGCCATGATAGCAGACGGAAGTCCCGCGGCCGAAGCACCGAGAGGGAGGCTTGGAACTGACAGCATTGGTCCCGAAACGTCACCCCCGGGCCCGGCCGAAGAAGTCCGTGTGCTAAACTCGGACCCGAAGGCCGGGGTTGGAGTAAGGGTCGGAGCCGATCCTAGGATCTCCACTGGCTCCATCAGCGCCTGCTCCGACGGAGCCGAAGCGGTCGGAGGAGGAATGGCAATGGAATGGGCTATCGGCTCCGAAGCCAATTGGGTCGGAGCCGAAACAAATTTCTGAAAGACTGGGGACTGGAAAAGTCTTTGGAGTACCCTGTCTATGTCCGAATCTGACATCCTTGATGACCTGGAAGAGACCGATCGGGTCCGAGTAGGCCTCTCCAACGACTCCAAGGGACTAGGGGACCGGCTCCGAATCAACTCGATAATTATCGGCGCCGAAGGAGTGTCCAAACCAATTTCCATCGGTGCCGAAGAGGGCTTCGGCGCCGAGGAGGAAGTGTCTGAGCGGACAACCTTCATCGGCTCTAAGATCAGTGGAGCCGATGAAGATGACCCGCCTCTCGAGGCCCCAGCCATCGGCTCCGAACCCAGAGGAGTCGAGGCTGGAGGCATCGAGGCAGACCCTCGGCTCCGAAGTCCGTGGAGCCGAAGGAGAAGCCTGCCTATGTCTTTTGGCGGTCAGATCCGACGGGCTGGTCGGAGCCGACGCCCTTTTCTTCTTTGCAGGAGAAGGAGAGGAAGCTAATGCCTCTTCAAATGAGGGTTTAATAAGGCCTTTTAAAATAAGTTTATTTTTCCTCTCTTGGAGGACCCTCGAGGAAAACGCGTGGCACACGCTACAGGACTCCTGCAAATGTTTGGCGCCCAAACAGTACACACAGAGAGAATGGTCATCTGTAATTGACATCTTGAAACTACACTTAGTGCACTTCTTAAACCCTGAAGGCCGAGGAGCCTGTGACATTATGGCAACCAAACTGGTGAACAGCAAACACACTAACTATCACAGAAAAAATTCTTCTTTTTCTTTTTCTCAAAACAAGACTGACAGAATAGAAAAACAACTAAAGGTATCCAAGAACCCTAAAAAAAAACGGGACTTGAATGACAACGGACTGACAGGGGAAGGCCCTTCAACTCAAATGGGACCTCTAGTCAGACAATACACAATCACCACACAAATATTTTACCACAAAAAATATTCACTCATACACAAAAAACACGACATAGCTGTTAAAACAGCTTTTTGTTGAATTTTAGGAAATCCCTGACAGGAAAGTAAGTGAAAAAACACTACTCAGCCAAGCTCGAGACCACGTCTTTGCTTGTTAACGGCAAACGAGATCTGGGGGACTGGTAGTGGTGCATCCTGGGATATAGTAAGCTCAGCCAATAAGAGACTTCGCTTTTTGGCATAAGCGTGCCGAGTCGGAGCCGAGGATCGGCTCCGAACCCATCAGTCAGAATGTAGGCGAGATAGGATCACATAACATCGTGCATTACAGGACGTGAAGATGTATTTCTGTTTTTGAAGGTATACTGCACTGTGTTGGTGTCACTACATGTCACTTTGCAGGGAGGTCTCCTAGGTACTACAGCCATGGACATGAGTTGGAGCAGCGGTTGCAAACTTAAATCATGCAGATTACAGTAAGCAATGTGTTCCGTTAGCACACCTTGGAATATGCTCGTATACAGTGGTCTTGACTTTCATAATATCTACAAAGTACTGCACTATTTCGATATTTGACCTGGCAGTTTTGTTGTGCTATATGTGCGGTTGTACAGACTGCAACAACTGTATGCGTTGGCACGATAAGTTATGGACAAGTCAAGAAATGTGTATGTTTCTACCCTGCAAAAGAGCATAACGTGTTATGAGAGGTGGAAGCACAGTGCTAGAATTTAATTGCAAAATACAAGCAAAAGCACTGATGGCAATGCTGGTATCTATGTTGCTTTTGTGTCAGTTATATGGGAGTTGGCATTGTCACATTTGGGCTTTTGGATGTTGATTAAGTGAACGTTATTGTGGACTTTCATTGTTTTGGGTCTAGTGTTTTGAAAATTGGTGTTTTGGTATTTTGGGTGGCGAAGTAGATCTATGCATGAACATAGACAGCTGTATCCGAAACATACTGTCTTCCGCTATTCAGAGTGTAGTACACATCAGATGATGAGACTGCAGTTGCTGGAACTCAGCATATGTGTAGTAACTGTGGTTTAAGAATTGTGGAACTACATCAGGAAGGAGCTATCAAATTAGTCGAAATACGGCTGTCACTAATGTGATTTTTGACATTCTGCCTTTTAGATGTTCTGGAATTCAAGACCTTTTAATCATTCGATTGACCTATTTTCCAGATTATAATAGTAAATATAATGATTGTATATTATTTGTGATAATTTGCATTAAACATGTTTTTTAACAGAAAAAATATTTAATTTGGAAGACATTTTATTGTAACTTTGAAATGGCTGGATATCACGCAAATGGGTAATATGGTGACTGATTTTTAAAAAAAGAGCAGTCAATGTGTCTCTTCCCTATTAAAGCCACTTCTCCTTTTCTCATGTATTTTCCTTGCTCCCTTATAACACCATTTAAGTTATTTATCTGTCTTTCTATTCTTTGTTCTCCATACAAATTAGTGCTTTCTTTGTATCTCAGTAGTATTTTATTTTGTTTACAGTTAATTAGTACATGCACAGTATGGAAACGCTTGCTTTGATTATTCATATTATTATTATTAGACAATTTTAATGTTTAGAATTTATTTATTTTATTTTATATTTATTTTATATTTATTTTATTTATTTATTTTACATTTGTTGACCAAGATTGTCTGACTGAGCTGAACAGCCCTTTTTCAGTTGAGGCCCGGGAGAAAAGCTCCAACATATTATACAATTTTCATTATACATTAGCATTAAACAGCAATGTTACAGGATTATTACAAGGCATTAAGTAGCAATACAATGTTATACATTGTCAATAATCAGGACTATAGCATAACTATTTCAAGATGTATAAAAAGAAATATGTCATTAAGATGAGTATAGTTTTTGGGGTAAGTGGTTACAAAAACCCAGTTTTATCATGCTGTAGTTGCATGAAGGCAAGACAATTACAATAGAATGTTTCTCTGAGGCAATTTACTTAATAGATTTTAAAAGACAGTAGAAAGAGTAGTCAAGGAATATTAGAGAGATCTAGTGAGAACAGTGAGTTAAGGGCAGAAAGTAGATTAAGGTATGAGAAGTAGGGGATGTTTAAGGAGGGAGAGTGCAGTGGGAGCCTATTCCAGGCAATAGTGGGGTGATAGCTGTACATGTTGCATCCAAATTTAGACTTGGGTTTGTAGATTTGTAGTAGGTCTTGGTTAGAGCTTCGAGGGGTCTGGAGGGAGAATAATGGGAGATGAGAGGGGATAATACTGGGCAGAAGGAAGACTGGTATAGGATAGAATCGATGATCTGGAGCTGAGAAAGAAGAAGCTGGTGGTGTAATTCAAGCTAGTTTAGGTGTTTTCGAGAGAGACAGTGATGGGATTTGTAGGTTGTTGGGCAGCAAATCTAGCTACCTTGTTGTAGGTAGATTCGAGATTGGTCAGGAGTGCTGAGTTAAGATTTGTGAGAATTTGAGAACTGTACATTAGACTGGGTATAAGGTAGGTGAGAGAGAGTAATCTTGGCTTCAGAGGTAAGGAATTTCTTGTTACGGTAAAGGAGCCCTAGTTTTGAATGAGTCTTTTTGATACGGTTATTAACATGCAAGTCAAATTTAAGCTGATTATCGATGGTTACGCCTAAGAGCTTAGTACTGGATTCTACCTGAATGGGAATGTTATTAAGGGACTGTATGGAGAAGGAGGGTTTAATATTGTATATATTATTATACTGATATAATGGAATCATGTCAAGTCTTAGTTGTATGTCTGCTACTGTACTTGTGGCTACCTTTCTGTTTTTTGCCTTAGGCCAGGGTTGTGATATAAATGGGTTACCTTTCAGGTCAGTCCACCATTCCAGTTAATAAACAACTGACACAAGTAAACAAGGAAAAATCTTTGGAAATACATCATTAATGCAACATTTAGGTTAATTTCATAGCATTACAATCACAGACACATAGTCGGCCTTAGGCATAGGCCAACTAGGCAGCCGCCTAGGGTGCCGCTCTAGTAGGGGAGCTTTTCCAGTATTTATTTGGTATAGGTAGACCAGGATGGGGGCACTGGGTGGTGTGGTGGGGGACGCCATGGAGCCCTTTTGCCTAGGGCACCGGTTGACCTAAAGCCACTCCTGCACAGACATCAGCTGTATGAGCATCACCCTCCCAACAACTGCTCCTTTATTTTCAATACACTCAACATTTTCCACACTCTAACATGAAAGGCAATACAATAGAACTGTTGCAGTAATGCTAAATTCCAGCATAGTTGTTACTGACTTACTTCCAAGTCCCTGGCCTTTGGGAATAGTAAGAGTGAATGTTGCTTTACCACAACCAGGTTTTGGTAATGCATTTTGTAGGCAGCATCGGGGCTTTTTCAAGATGGCTGCACATTGAGTAACAGCTCATTTCTGGCTATCCCAGTCTGAAAACAGAAACTTAGCAGAGAAAGCCAGTGGACCTAGATTTCTGGGTAAATTTCAGTAACTGACTAGTAAGTGCACTACCTAGATGTCAGAAAAAAAGAAATATAAAGGACCTGGAGAAAACTCAGCTACAAAAGTTGAGGAAAAAACACAGACTGGGAAAAGTACTGCAGTTGTTTAGCAAAAAGCAGTGCAAGTTCCTGATGTGACTTCCACTAACCTAGAGGAAAGTATAAAGCAGCCACACACACTGACCTGGTTAAAATAAATGAAACACTGATGGAGTATATCAATACAAACAATAAAAAGCTGGAAAAAATGGAAGAAGCTTTGAATGGATATTTAGATAAGGTGACAGAACTGCAAAACTCATGGGTTGAAATGAAGAAAAGGCAGGGTGAATATGAGACTGCACAAGAAGAGATGTTTAAAAAATAATAGAATTAGAGGACAGAGCACGTAGAGAAAACCTGCAATTTTCTGCTGTACCAGAGAAGCTGGAAGAAAGAGACTTTATTAATTTTATGAAAGTACAAATAAGCAACTGAAGTGGTATTCCATTAAAGAAACAGTTAATTGAAAGTGCACATCGTGTGTATGCTTTAAACCTGGTTATGAGAAAACAACCTAGACCTTTAATAGTAAAAATACAATCTTACCAGCAGAAGGAGCTGATTCTGGCAAAACTGTGGCAGAAGAACAAAGTACTAGAAGTGGGAGATAGCAGAGTGTTTGTGGAGAATGAATACCCATTGCACACCAGGCAGAAGAGGAATACATTTATTCCATTATATAGAGAATGCTGAGAAACAGGAATGAGATTCAAACTGTTGTACCTAGCTATCCTTTTTTTGTCCCTGGAGGAACAAAAACATTTTTTGATGAAGTACATGCGAAGGAAGACATACAAATGTTTGTCCAACAAAATGAACTATGAAACAGAAGGAGATTCTGCTTCTTGTTTTTGTGATAATACAGGCCACAGAGAGACTATATCAGTGAAAGCTTTTCCAGTGTTTCAAAGGAAAATTATCAAGACAGGAAAAAATTACAGAAGTTGACAAGAAAAATTGAGAGTGTACTGGAGATGAAGCAGAGACAGGGTTTGGGAGATGGAGGTGAACATAGAACAAAAGAATCTGGAAATATTGGACTTGCTTGGACTTTCTTAAACATGTAGGGGACTCTAAAGCATATGCCCTACTTCATGTCATTAACGTTTGTAGACTGAAATCAGTAACCTGGAAATTGACAAATGTGGGATTACAAAGCGATAAGTATATTTGTGAAACAGGAAACAACAAGAAAATCTGGAATTATTGGACTTGTTTGGACTTTGTTAAACTTGTAGGGGACTCTAAAGCATATGCCCTACTTCATGTCATTAATGTTCGGAAAAATTCTTAGGAAAGGGGAAGAGGAGGGAGAGAGTAAATTGTAAGTAAAACAATTTTTTTTTATTTTTTTTCAAACACCTTTATTGAATTATCACTTGTGACATAAGCAAATGTGCATTCATATAAAAGTAATCAAACTGTATTAACATAACAAACATTATACTGCACATATATTGCTAGATATCGTATAACCTAAGCAAGTGTGCTTTTTCTCATTCTTGCATACAGGAGTGACTGTATTAAGGCCTTAGCTTTATGTATTAACATGAACAAAACAAAGAGATGAGTTCAACAAACCACAGGAAGCCGGAATGGAATCCAAAATAACTTTTACTGGAAACTTGTAAGCGCTTTCGTGTTATAAAATCCAAACACTTCTTCAGACAAGTTCTTTTTGTTTCCAACTACAGTTTAAATACACATCGCAATTATCACATTTATTCAATTACATAAAAAAACACAATTAAGCCAATGTTTCAATTAATTAAATAATTAAATGAATGAGTTCTGCCCAAATGAAAACTGAGAACTGAATGCTATATTAAAAACAGTTCCTTTTAAAACCAATGTTATTTTTACAAAATACATTACTTAAAGTTAAAAACCTAAGTCAAAATATATTTAAATACCATTAAATATGTTATAAAATCTAAAAAACATATTTAATTTCTAACCATAGCAAGCCAAACTTGTTCTTATTAGATTTACTATTTGATTTTTTAATTTTTTAATATTTTTTATTTTTTATGTATCTATATGATGTATATGTTACTAAAGTAATAAATAAGTAAGTATGTAACAAAATATTTCAGTATCTATACAAATTATATAGACAAAATCTATGAATAAAATTTTTTAAACAGAATTTATAAACAAACTTTTGTAAACAATGTCCCCAACTTGCATGTATTAAAATAAAACAATTGTTTTTTATGTGACAGAATTTTTATATACATTTGCTTGTAAATAGTATTCATGAATATTAAATATATTTAAATTATCTTAAAAGTGCTTTTTGCTTTAATAGACATTTAATGGAACATGTTTCATTTATCCCAGGGTGGATGTGTGCATTTGTTTTTAGTTGCCAAAGCAACTCACATTCTTCTAACTTTAAATGCCACGGTCCTCCCCTGGGGTTTGTTCCTATTTTTTGCACAACATTAAACATAAAGCTATGATTGATGTTTTCCGAGATATGTTTTGCAAGTGCATTAGACATATTCAGCCTACTGATCGCATAAATATGTTCAGAATACGTTGTTTTAAGTGTCTTTCGGTTTTTCCGAAATAGAATGCAGGGCAGGCTGTACATGTAGCAAGATATACTATACCTTGGCTAAGACAGTTGCATTTCTCATTTATATAGTATTTTGTGCCTCGAATAATAAATGTGGATCCAGTTTTAATATATTTACAGTAACTACAATGACCACACTTGAACATTCCCTTATTGGTTTTGTACGTTCTAATGGGAGCTTCTAACATAGTTTTCAAAGATGGAGCTTTTCTAAAAATTACTATGGGTTTTGGTCCTATATTCATATTAGGACAAAGACCTTGTTTTAATAGTTCCCAATTGTTATCTAGGATGCGTCTAAATCCCACGCTTAGCTCGTTAAATTGTGTGGAAAAACTAATATTAAAGTTTTTTTGTTGTTGCTGTTGTTGCTGGTGTTGTTCTTCTTCTGCTTCTTGAATACTTCTAGTAGTATCATGAATTACTAACTGTGTACTGTTATCTAGTTGGTTGTCATTAACATGAGTTATTTAACAAGCACAATGAAGTCAATGGTCAAGAGTCTCAACAAGAAAATCAGAATGACATCGTTTTAGCGTTAAAAATGTTCGACACCAGTTTATCTAAGTATAAAAAACTGCAGCTAGAAATTTTATATTTTAAGGAATGCATTAATCTAAAAATTGTGCCTAAGGGACTCAGGCAGTGGAAATATCCCTCTGGTGTCGAAAGAAATTCAGATTTCCACAAGACTTTAATTGCATTCTTTAATCAGCAAGGGCTTATGTTTCTTGAAATATTAATCAAAGAATATACTGAGCAAATGACAACCCTCGAGCAGCAGTTACAAGGTTTAGAACAACAAATCAAAGCTAATTCTGATTTCAATCGTTACCAATACGATTACGGAAGAATTTTTTCAAGTATTGACTCTCTTCTTATGAAAATTAGCGAAACAAAGAAGCGGAGGATTAGTAGAGATACAACGGCATATGCTAATGGCAATGCGTATCCTGATCCACCACCTAATAGAATTCACAACACTGTTCACTCCGCTCCTAGTGATGACGCAAATACAATCGATGAAAACTCTTCTGTTAACCAAACTTCCCACATTGCACAAAACAACACCAACGAAGTATTGCACTGTGAAGTTTCTGATGGTAACCAGAATAGGAGAAGTGAACGTATTCAAAACCTCAACCAACAAAGACAACAACAAGGAAATAATGCTCGAGCAGACTACGCTTATCAGGGTTTTCAGCCAGCAGTTTCCAACAACAAGCGGAAGAATGTCCAGAAGAAGAACCAGAACAACAACAGGAGAACATTCAACCGTCGCAAGAGGTAACAGGCTCTGTTTCCTTTCCTGTTATTACTCTAAGCGACAGTAATGACTTTAAAGTATACAATTACACACTGTTTGAGATTCCAACCGATTTTGTTGAACTGCTTGCAAAAGGCTTTAATTATTCACTTCCACATAAGCCAGACTTAGCAAGAGTACTATGTGATCTTAAACTTTATACTCGTAAGCTGAATTTAAAAATGTTATTAGGTGACAGTGATAATGTGTTTAGTACAGAGCGGATTGCAAGTACATACAATCCACCATTAGATAATAATTTGCTTGTATTTGAAAAAGTGGTAGAAATTCATTTAAGAGCATTAAATAAAGAGTTTTTTCATCAAAAACATTTCAATGTAGAAATGCACAACTTAATAGATTATGTAAAAGTACATAACATCTGGGTCATGAAACCCGACAAAGGTGGGGGGGCAGTTCTTATGTACGAGGACCACTATGAGAAAGAGATAAGAGAAATGTTATCATGTAATAATTATACAAAAATTTCAAAAAATGAACTTAACCAGTCTTATCAAAAAATAAAAAATTCTCTGAGTGACTTGTACATTGAAAGTAGTATAGGCACAGAACTATATCAGTATTTTACCATGCCAGCTCCTATGATTCCTGTAATCTTCGGAGTTCCTAAACTGCATAAGAACATCCAAAACCCACCTTTTAGGCCAATAATAGATGGACGCCAGTCTATAACCTACGCCTGTGCTAAGTGGGTAGATAACAAATTAAAACAAGCCCTTAAAAACGAGTCACAAATTTGCAAAGACTCTTGGTTTGTTCTAGAAAAGTTAAACAATATCCCATTTCAAGAAGATTTTGCGTTTCTGACAGCAGATGTCAGAGACCTATACACGGTAATTCCACAAGAAACAGGTGCAGAGTGGGTTAGAGATTTCCTATTGAATAAGCATCTGCCAGGTGAAGAAATTGATTTGATTTTGAATTTATTAGAATTAGTTTTGAAAAATAATTTTTTCATGTTTAAAAACGAACTTTATCTTCAGTCAACAGGAGTAGCAATGGGTTCCCCTTGTGGGGGATCCTTTGCCAACTCGGTAATGGCGTTTTGGGAACACACCTTCTTATTCCCACAAAACATATTCAAAGACTCAGTCGTCTGGTACACTCGATACCAAGACGACATACTGATGATTTTGAAAACAGATAAAAATAACGCCATTAAGCTTATTGATAAAATGAACTCTTTTGTTCCATTTTTACAATTTACATATCAATATGACACATCATTAATCAACTTCTTAGATATCAATATAAAAAAAGACATCGAAAAGATGAAATACACTACTTCTATCTATAGGAAACCTCATTACAGTAACTCATTTTTACATTTTACAAGTTCCCATCCTACCTTTCAAAAGAAAGGTGTTGTTAAGAGTCAGGTAGTACGAGCATCTAGGATGTGTTCAGAAGAAAGTACTTTCTTAGAAGAATGTGACTTCTTGACTATTATGTTTCTAAATAGAGGGTACCCTAGAAGGTTGATAAATTCAGTTATTCAAGAAGTAACAAGAAAAAGGGGTACGGGTCAATTAGGACCCATCTTAAAAACTCATGTTAATGACAACCAACTAGATAACAGTACACAGTTAGTAATTCATGATACTACTAGAAGTATTCAAGAAGCAGAAGAAGAACAACACCAGCAACAACAGCAACAACAAAAAAACTTTAATATTAGTTTTTCCACACAATTTAACGAGCTAAGCGTGGGATTTAGACGCATCCTAGATAACAATTGGGAACTATTAAAACAAGGTCTTTGTCCTAATATGAATATAGGACCAAAACCCATAGTAATTTTTAGAAAAGCTCCATCTTTGAAAACTATGTTAGAAGCTCCCATTAGAATGTACAAAACCAATAAGGGAATGTTCAAGTGTGGTCATTGTAGTTACTGTAAATATATTAAAACTGGATCCACATTTATTATTCGAGGCACAAAATACTATATAAATGAGAAATGCAACTGTCTTAGCCAAGGTGTAGTATATCTTGCTACATGTACAGCCTGCCCTGCATTCTATTTCGGAAAAACCGAAAGACACTTAAAACAACGTATTTACGAACATATTTATGCGATCAGTAGGCTGAATATGTCTAATGCACTTGCAAAACATATCTCGGAAAACATCAATCATAGCTTTATGTTTAATGTTGTGCAAAAAATAGGAACAAACCCCAGGGGAGGACCGTGGCATTTAAAGTTAGAAGAATGTGAGTTGCTTTGGCAACTAAAAACAAATGCACACATCCACCCTGGGATAAATGAAACATGTTCCATTAAATGTCTATTAAAGCAAAAAGCACTTTTAAGATAATTTAAATATATTTAATATTCATGAATACTATTTACAAGCAAATGTATATAAAAATTCTGTCACATAAAAAACAATTGTTTTATTTTAATACATGCAAGTTGGGGACATTGTTTACAAAAGTTTGTTTATAAATTCTGTTTAAAAAATTTTATTCATAGATTTTGTCTATATAATTTGTATAGATACTGAAATATTTTGTTACATACTTACTTATTTATTACTTTAGCAACATATACATCATATAGATACATAAAAAATAAAAAATATTAAAAAATTAAAAAATCAAATAGTAAATATAATAAGAACAAGTTTGGCTTGCTATGGTTAGAAATTAAATATGTTTTTTAGATTTTATAACATATTTAATGGTATTTAAATATATTTTGACTTAGGTTTTTAACTTTAAGTAATGTATTTTGTAAAAATAACATTGGTTTTAAAAGGAACTGTTTTTAATATAGCATTCAGTTCTCAGTTTTCATTTGGGCAGAACTCATTCATTTAATTATTTAATTAATTGAAACATTGGCTTAATTGTGTTTTTTTATGTAATTGAATAAATGTGATAATTGCGATGTGTATTTAAACTGTAGTTGGAAACAAAAAGAACTTGTCTGAAGAAGTGTTTGGATTTTATAACACAAAAGCGCTTACAAGTTTCCAGTAAAAGTTATTTTGGATTCCATTCCGGCTTCCTGTGGTTTGTTGAACTCATCTCTTTGTTTTGTTCGTGGCTTTTCAACTCTTTGGAGTTTATTTTTATGTATTAACATGTTTTGAAAGAAATTAAGTAAATGAAAAAGAACATTGAATATTATAAGGTATTATAAACAGTCCTGTATCTGGTTCTCATGTCACTAGCAGACAATATGATAAAGAGAAATGGCTTGTAGAAAATGTTTTCTGAAAGAATTCAAGTCTTTTCCCAGCTGGGAGAGCTATAAAGATAAGGCAGAACAAGACAGCACTTAATAGAATCACAGGCTCTACCATGCATTTTAGCATAGATAAGCTTTCTTTCTGTTTAGCTCGTCTGTGTGTGTGGCTGTCAGTTTGGAGCTTTTGTTCTATTAAGGGGGTAAAACTTCAATATTTGAAGATGTACATAGTTTTGTGTGTTATTCAGTTAGTAGATTTTAGGGTGGTATTAGGAGTGTGTGTGTGTGTTTTTATTTTAGACTTTTCAATAAAACAAAAGGTTCTACAAGATGTGACATAGGCTCAAATGGAGATGACAAGAAACAGTTGTATAAAAGATTAACCTACCAAACAGTGCATGCATGTAACACAAAAGCTGGAACTAGACACTTAACAAAAAAGCTGTTATGCATAAAAGGTGGGAATAATAATCCCTCAAGAATATGATTTTTTTCTATAATGTGTTTAAATGTTAATGGTCTCACAGATAAATCCAAAAAAGAAAGAGTAGTGAACTATATTAAAAAATGTAGAGTGCAAACAGCTATGCTACAAGAGGCATACTTGGAAAGAACTGAACATGTGAATTTGATAAAGAAAGGTTTGCATGATGGTTATTTAGTGGAATACCTAAGGCAAACGAAAAGAGGAGTACTTATATTAATTGCAAGATGAGCTCCAATAGTAATAGAAGAGGGAAAAAAAGACAATAATGGTAGATTTGTAGTACTAAGGGGCTACTGGCAAAGAAGGAGGGTTACACTGGCATGTATTTATATTCTGCTGAAAACTACTATAATAGAGCTAAAGAAAATCCTGGGAGAAATAATTAGTTTTCAGCAAGGAATATTACTTATAGGTGGGGAATGGACTTTGATTTGCAACAATGAAGATGTGTCTGGGAGGCCCAGAAAGGGAAATATAACAAAGGAGGGCAGACTTTTAAAGAAATTTATGAAAATATTTGGCATGGAAGATGTGAATTCAGTACTAGGAATTCTGAGTGAATTTACATATTATTCCCTAAGATACAAAAACTGGGCTAGGCTAGACAGAATTTGCATTTCACAGGAACATGTGCATTT
This sequence comes from Protopterus annectens, assembly GCF_019279795.1. Lineage (NCBI taxonomy): Eukaryota > Metazoa > Chordata > Ceratodontiformes > Protopteridae > Protopterus > Protopterus annectens. Next base: position 1,695,800,654 of record NC_056735.1, read on the forward strand.
ACTTGAAGGTCTTGATATGCATCCAATAACTTTTTCAGATCCTGCACCAATAACAACTAAAATAATAACACGGTAATAAAATAAAAATGAGACACTGGCGCTTTCTCACCTATCTGTTGAAAAGATAGGAATTTAAAGAATGGGTAGTGTAAATTATTCAGAAGCTATTAGAGAAGATAGAAACATTTTCTGAAAATATAGCTAGGGAGTGGGCTAAAATTAAAATGTAATTTAAAAATAGAGTAGAAATAAAATAAAGGTAGATACGGTTAAGAAGTAAAAACTATTTAGAGGGAATGAAGGATCGGAGGTGAAAATGAAAGTGGATGGGATCCTCTCTGATAATCTCTGCTTGAGCAGAGGAATCTGGCAGGGATGTCCTATCTCTCATTTGTTATTTGCATTATATTTAGAAGCACTGGCAAAGAAAATAAGGGACTCAGAAATTCAAGGATATAATTTGTATGGTAGTCAAGAAAAGCTGGCTTTATTTGCAGAAGACATTATTTTATACCTGACAAAACCAGAAAGGCACATTACAGTGCTGTGGAACATGCTGAGATAGTTTCAAACCTTTTCAGGATACAAAAATTAATGAAGCAAAAATAAAAGCAAAAGCAGTAAATTATGTACCCATACACAAACTGGTTCAGCAATATCCATATTTATGGGGACATCATAAAATGAAGTATTTAGGAGTATGGAGTAAAATGATACTGTTATGGCAGCTAAGGATATGTGGGAAGAGACTAAACAAAAAATAATAAAACACTGAGAAAATGGAAGCTCTGTTATATGTATATTGATGGTAAGATACAAGCAGTTAAAATGTTTTTAGTCCCTTTAGTCTTATACACTGGTCAAGCATATTTTTATCAAACAGATGAGAAGTTGTGGATGCAATTAATAAAGAGCTGGAGGATTTTATCTGGGAGGGGAAGATGACAAGTATCAAGTGGGATAAGCTGATTCCTCCAATAGAACAGGGCAGATTGGGATTACCCGAGTTGAAGGGATATTTCAGAGCAATAGAGTTAAGGCTCCTATACATAGCACAAGTTGTAAACTATAATTCAAAGTGGAAAGAGATGATGAGGAAACAGTGGGAAAGATCATGTAACAGGGAGAGACTGGGATTTTGGCTGCAGACTTTTAAGGAGAACAACAATAATCATACAGAATATTATATTCATAAAGTAGCAGAAGGTATTCTACGAACTAAGCCAACACAGGATTGAAGAAAGGAGATTCTGCCAACAGGGATGACTGCAATTAGGGATACAGACAATAGGCAAGAGGGACAGGAATATAATGGAGAAAACTGGAAAAAGGAACTAAGGTACTGGGAGCAAATAACTAGAGAGGGAAAGGTAATATAATGGGAAAATGCCAAGAATGTATTTGGACTGCAGGCTAAGATTGCCTTCCATATCAAGAATTGATATCAGAGTATAGGCAAAGAGAAAGACATGGGGGGTCCTAAATGAAAGACCAGCACCAGTAGAGTTTTTAGTAGACTCTAGAACAGAAGTTGTCATTAAGAAAGGAATAATTAGTAGAGTATATAAAATATTGCATGATAACTATAAGAATCAATCAGAGGAGGTTAGGAAGGACTAGGAAGAGAGATTAGATAGCAGTTTGTAAAGAAACAATGGGGGATATATGTATGTCTCTCAAATATGCAACAAAATATAGAAGATTTCAGATTTTTGCCTGGAAGTGCTAACAGAGGTATTTTTATACCCCAAGCAGACTTCAAAGAATTTTTCCTGAGGTAGACAGGAAATGTTGGAGGTGTGATGAGGCAGGGAATATATTTTCTGGGAATGTAATGAGTTGGCAGACTTTAAATGTTTCCTGCAGACTGCTCTGTCAGAGATGCTGGGTGAGAAAGTTTGAGTAACTAGAGGAATTATTTTTTTGAGCTATGATACAAACTTGGAATTGCCTAGACATAGTAAGGCCTTGCTGAGTCTAATTATGATGGCTGCCAAAAAAAGCAATTGCTAGAAAATGGAAATCAAAGTCTAAACTGACTTTACTAGAAGTAGAGTTAAAACAACTGGAACTGGGATCTTTAGAAAAGGATTTACATAGGAAAAATGGGAACTGTGGGATCATTACATACAGAGGAGGAACAAGGTTTAAAAGAAGGCAGGATTTGAAAGAGCTATGTAATAACTGACTAACAATGACTGGATATGTTAAAAGTGATGTATAACATTTGCAGCTACAGTTGTGTTGGCATGGTTTGGAATGTATAATGTTTGCAACTGAGATGTTGTCTCAATGGCTTATTGTCATTTATATAAATGTAACATGGCCTATGTCATATATGATAATTTAATAAAGATGTTTCTTAAAAAAAAAAAAGAATAGGCAACATCAATGGGTGACCTTTTTGATACAAAGAAATTAAGATGATCTTGCCCACTAACATTATTTTTACAAATATACACCACATATATGCACACAGTACTATAATGTATAATAGTAAATGAATGATAAACAGTCATGATGCTGAATATGTCCTTGTTTGCTTCTAACAACCAACTGCAGAGATACCAGAAGAACAGGTAACAGGGACAACTGTACAAAAATAGCATTTTCATACTTTGTATCCATACCTTACGCTATCAACACACTACACTATGGCAGCCTTTTACAGTAATTCATATAGTAAGTATATATCAACATGGCTGAAATGTCTTGCTGCCTTACCTTAATGTCTTTTGCCACTTCTGGCTTTGGTGGCTCATCTATTGGTGTAGGTGGTCCCTTGGCGTGGCTTCCTTTTGGTGACCTGGGTGACTTTACCTTAGGCGACTTGCTCTTTTTTGAAGGAGGAGGAGAAGGAGGGGCTGGGACAGGAGTTGGGGTTTGAGCTGAAGGGATATTCAAAATATCCATCAAAACAGGATCTTTCAGCACTGAAAAAGAAAAGGCAAAACTGGGTATGGTAAATTGCACTTAATTTTAAAAGACGTGATAAGTATCGGATAAACTGGAGTACAACAAATTATAAGATCACTTTGATGGTTAATAAAAATAATCCAAAACTAAAAGCTTAATGAATCAAATATTCTGAATGTCAAAACTACTGAAATCTTGAGCTATATATTTTACATTTACTATATAAACATCACCTTTTAAAATTGTTCATATACTGCCTGAACAATTACTTTGAATGATTACCCCATGTACTAGAAGTAGGTTCTTTGCTGCATTCCATCAATACAAAAATGATTAATATGTAACACTTTACTTTTGTAATTTCATAATTATATATTATTTGTATAAGTGATTAATTGCCAAAGTATCCTTAAGGATTTTTTGAGTGGCTGATAAAAAGACTGTGACCACTCAGACTCAAGTAATCTTACTTACAGAACAACTACAGGTATTTGATAAGGATTAAAAAAAGAAGTATCTGTAGTTAGAGACAAGGCAATATGGTAGACTAGATTCAAAATGCCGTGAACATTGAGTGTGAGCAGTTTGGAGTTCAAAAACTCAAGTAGTGTTCCAAGTGATCCAGAAAAGTAATTCTGAAATGTTGAAGCACAATTTATGGACCCAGTGTCTCAGTACTGTACACAGATATATCCAAAATACTGATGCACTTCCGTGCACTGGATGCATCTCCAAGAGACCAGTTATGTTTCTGCAGTTGCCTGTGCAGCTGTAGCTCATTTTAAGACCCATTTGTTGAGCCCATTCTGAGGTCACAGCCACTTCTTCCTTTAATATAACATAATGTTGTCAAGGGGTGGCTCCACTGAGCTACACTGCATAATATGCTTGCTTCATTAATTATTTGTGATGGCCCTCTTCACATCCTTTTGAACTGATAAATAAAATTTTGCAGAAGTGCCCAGGGTTGCCAAGTTGCTCTGACCAGCTTTGGAATTGCCACTGTTTAAGAGTATGCTAGTGTTACTGCTATACACTGGCAAATTACAAGTGCAGTCTAGGTGGAATTCTAGGGCCCACCATGACTGGCAATCCAGTATATAAGTCTGCCTATACATGATATCCTTATTTAATGTACTTGTCAGCTTCAGCAAACTGCTTGTATGCTGTACAGAACAGACACTGAATTTATAAGCAGTTTTTAATGTTTAAGGGGAGATAAAAAGCATTTAATTGCCTCCTTAAGCATTTCTCTGCTACTAACAATATTTATATACAGTATATGAATATTGTTAGCAGAGAAATGCTTACGGAGACAATTAAATCCTTTTTCTCTCCCCTTAAACATTAAAAAACTGCTTATAAATTAATTAAGGGGGCTTTGAACATAAGGCTTGCAATTCAGAAACTCATCTTGCAGAGGTTACATCTATAAGTAGAAACATTTTCCAAGAGATGAACTTTAAGTCACAAGTAGCTGCTCGTTCAAAGGGGGTAAGTTCCAGTGACTGCAAAACAATCAGGTCCCATGGGGGGTAGAGGATTTTTAAATGGAGGCTTTAAATGAATAGTTCCCTTGAGGAAGACCTTACATAGTCTGTGTGAAATTAAGGGTAGATTTCCAAAGCCATTATGAAAATTAGAGATGGCAGCTAAAATTACCTTAACAGTAGAAGCGGAAGCCCCTCTACCAAAAAGAATGGCCAAAAATTCTAAAACATTTTCCACAGGGCTTAAAGGGGTCCAGGCCACAAGCCCAGATTGAGAATCTATTCCATTTACTGAGGTAGAGATTCCTGGTGAATGGTTTATGAGATGCCAGCAAAATCTTTTGTACCGGGGATGGAATATCATTATGCCTGCTGACTAACACAACTGGATGAACCAAGCAGTTAGCTTGAGACTTTGAAGATGGGAAAGCACCAGTCCCTGAGGGTGAGATAGAAGGTCCAGAACTGGGTTCAGAATCCATGGATGATGAACTAGATGATGCCATAGAAAGGGAAACAAAATTTGTTGCGGCCAGAAGGGTGCAATGAGGATTACTTTGCTTCTCAACCTGGCTGCTTTCAGAGAGAAAGGAGGAAAGGCATATAGCAGACCCGGGGGTCAATCAAGGAGAAGAATATCTCTTGGGGACTCCCTCTGAGGGGGATTAGGGCAAAGTAGCTTCTGCACTTGTTGTTTTGGGGTGATGAAAAAAGGTTGCAGCAAGGCTGGCCCCAGAGATGAAAGATCTTCAATACCTTGTGTTTGAGTGAACACTTATGAGGCATTAGAATACATCTGCTTAGTTTGTCCACTACCATGTTTGAACTCCCCAGGATGTGCATTGCAATCAGAAAGTGGTTGGAGACAATGGCCCATTGCCACATTCGGACAGCTTCTCGACACAGGGGATAGGATTTGGTTCCCCCTTGCTTACTGATGTACCAGACTACGGACATGTTGTCTGATTGAATTGCAATTGTTCCTTGACATAGGGCAGAGTGAAATGCTTGCAATGCTAACAGCATCACCCTCAGCTCCAGGACACTGATATGCAGATTGTCCTCTATCGGGGACCAAGTGCCTTGGACTGTCTTTCCCAGATAATACCCTCCCACCCCTGGGAGGCATCTGTAGTCACTATGGCTTTGGTTTGAGGAAGGACAAAAGGGCGGCCCAAAAGAATTTGTTTGGATTCCATTGACCAGGATAGGTCCTTTTTGCAGCAACTGGTGACAAGTATGGGTTGGTTCATTCGGTGGGTTGGACTAGACCATTGATTCTCAAGAAGCCATTGCAGTAATCTCATGTGAAATCTCGCTAATGGGAACAAAATGATCACTGCTGTCATGGAACCCATTGCTTGAAACACCAGTAGGGCTGGTACTTTGTTTATGCACAAGAGAGAATGAACTTGAGATTTTATTTTCTGTAATCTGTGGGCAGGTAGGGAGTGAGTGTTCAGATGAACTCTGATAAATTCCATATCTTGAGAGGGAATCATTTGAGACTTTGTATGACTGACCATGATGCCTAGATGCAAGAACAATTGTAGGGTGAATTATGTCACCTGTAGCAGTGGATGTCTGGTGGAAGTGGTGATGAGCCAGTCATCTAGATATGGAAACACTCAGAATCTGTGCAGTCTCAAGTGAGCTGTTACTGCTGCCATACATTTGGCGAACACTCTGGGGGCTGTGGTGAGATGAAAGGGCAGCACCCTGCACTGATAGTGACTGGCTCCTAGCTGGAAGTGGAGAAACCTCCTTGAGCATTTGTCCATTTTTATGTGGTAATAAGCATCCTGAAGGTGTAAACTGCACATCCAACCATTTTCCTCTAGAAAGGGAAGCACTGACTGAACCATGACCAACTGGAATTTGGACTATTGAACAAATTTGTTTAGAATGCTGAGATCCAGAACTGGTCTCCAGTCCCCTGTCTTTTTTGGCACTAAAAAGAACCTTGAGTAAAATCTGGATCCTATCTGGTCTGATGGGACTTCTTGGATTACTCTTTTTTTTCTAGCAGCTTTTGTATTTCAAGGCTGTTTGGTCCCTCTGATTGGATGGAGCATTGCAGAGTCTTGTTTGGGTTCTTGGATAAATAGTGAAAGGAATAAGGTAACCTCTGGAAATAATGCTTAGCTCCCAGACATCTGTAGTTACTTGTCGCCAGGCTGTCGGGTGCAAGGAAAATCTTCCCCTGACTGCCTCCAGAGGTGAGCAATCAGGCCACCTTTCAGGAGCACTGATAGGGTTGGCCAGAGAAGGACTCTCTGGAACCCTGGTTCTGTGAGCCACCTCTGCCTCTAGGATGGCATCTTCCATTAGAACCCCCCCCCCTGCCCTGAGGGGAGTCTGCACCATGTGTCCTAGAAATGCCTCTGGGACATCTTGAACCACATTTTCTCACTCCTCTGATTCCTGGAATAAGCTTGTTGGGAAGCAGAAAAACATATGCCCAATGCAGACACGGTCTTTCCATCTTTCTCACACCTGGGTAGAGTTTCTTTAACTCTGGGGTTGAACAAAGAAGATGCATCAAAAGCAGCATTGACGAAGGAAGACTTGAATGGTTGTACAAACTCAAACAGGTGCATCCAAGCGTGTCGTCAAATTGCAATATCTGAACTGCTTGACCTGGTCATCCTTTTGGCTGTATTTGCAATGAGCCTCATGGATGAATTAGAGACAGACTTCAGGGTAGCTAACTGGGAGGCCACTTTTTCCTGGAACCCTTGAGCTACTGCTCCTGACAGCTCCGTGATCAGATCCCTCTGGAGCCTAGTGAAATATACCATGAAGTTCAAGGACCTAATGGTAATGGTCGATGATGCATAAACCTGCTTCCCAAAACTGTCCATCACACTTGACTCCTGGTTAGGGGGTTGAACAGTGAAAATTTCCTCAGCTAGTTCCTTTTTAGTGGCAGCTGCCACCACCATGACATCTACTGCTAATCCTTTTGTCCAGTACTGATGATCCCTTGGAGCAGAGAGCATTTTATCTGGTCTCCAGGGTATTGGTTCTATTGAATCAGGGGCTTTCCAAGCCCGCTGAGCAATCAACTTAATAAGATTGCCAGCGGGAGGCATCACCCAGGCTTGCAAGTACACAGACTCCTCCTTTCCAGTTTTCCCTCTGTTTGAGGATCTCCAGAATGTCTCCAAAGGAGACATATTCTGGGGTGATTGGGGGGAACCCTCCTCCTCATCGAAATCTGTGTCCTTGATGACGGTCTCTTCATGGGAGTCCAGGTGTTTCCTCTTGCACACTTTCTTCTGAGAGGGATCTTCAGTGGGAATATCTGAAGAGGACTCAGAAGAGGGGTGATCCTTGGTCAGTATCTCTTGCATCCTTGGAGCTCGCTGTCTGGGTACGGAGGTTGGCATTAGCTCTGTGTAAGCAGGGGTCAAGGAGTGAGACTCTGGTAACACAGGAGCCACCTGGGAAGTAGCAGTGGCCAAAGCCCTCTCCATAGCTTGAAAGGCAGGCCCTCCTGAGGAGGGATGGGAGCCTGGTACCAATAAAGACAAACTCAGAACTGGGGTCTTGCACCACTCCAACAGACCCACCTCCAAAGCTGGAGCTGAGGAAAGACCCCCAGCCAATGCAGCCCAAATTATTAAGGTTGGCTGCGAATAAAAAACAGGAGTCAACTCAAACCAACCAGCCCCAGCAGCAGAGGTCCGATCCCAGGGACCCTTGGTTCTGATGGCACCAAGAGGGTCAGATCCGTTCCATGAACCAAAGACAAGGATGCTCTCAGTGCTGGGGCCATTGGAATCTGTGTGGTTGGAGTCAACAGCTCTGAAGCCTCTGAGGAGGTGTCAGACGAGGAATATATGTAGGACTACTGGGGGAAAACTCCCCTGCTCCAGGAGGGAGAGGGGGCTGAGAAGGAGGAAGACCCCTAGCTGTCAGAAGCTGATCCACCATCCTCATTATGTCAACTTCAGAAAGACTCCTGGTGGAGTAAACGGACAAACCAGAGGGAGATTCTCAGTCTTTGGCACCAGGGCAGAGGGTAGGAGCTGCGGAGCAGCAGGAGATGTCAGCACCGACATGGAAACTAAAGATGCCAGTGCCAACACCGGAGTCATTACTAGTATTGGTGTTGTGGTTGGTGTTGATGGCACCGAGGTAGTGGTTGGTGCCGAGGACTCTGTCTGTTCTGAGATTTTTGAAACCTTTTATTTTGGTTCCTAACAGGAAGCAACAGAAGGGTATTTATGTTTTTTAGATGTTGGTGCCGATGGAGAAGTCTTCACTGAACTACTAAATTTTGAACCAGATGCCTTTGGAGACTGGTCAGCCTTGGACAATGCTTCTTCAAAAGGGGCTTTTAGAAACCCTTTAAGTATAAGTTTGTTTTTATGCTCTACCAGGGCTCTAGTACTGCCCTGGTAGATAGAGCACTCTAGATCTAGATGAGGAGCACCCAAACAATATACACATTTATCGTTACTGTCAGAGTTTGTCATTTTCCTGCCCGCAATCTTGGCACCACATGAATTCAGTGGTTGATTTTGATTTATCTGCCATTATAGACAAATAAAAGCAGAAGTTCAGAGAAAAAAACTGAGAACATGCTAACACACACACAGAAGAAATATCCTACCAATGATGGTAGGAAAGATTACCCAATGGTAAAGAAAAAGAGAGAGAGTGAAAACTACCAAGTATGGTGGACAAGAAATACCAACTGGTACAAGGTTAAAAGGAACAAAACACTTGCACAATAAAGAAAGGGTAGACAGATGTTAAATAAATACTGCAGTAGTTTAAAGTAACACAGGAAGTTGGAGAAATACTATATAATTTCAAAAAAATATACTTGGCTGCAAGAGAGTGTTGGCTGATGTGTCTTTCTATAAGAGGCAAACAAGATCTGGGGTAATGTAGATTGGGGCATTGTGGGTAGACTATTAGCTCGAGAGTTTTTTGTCTGGCGCAAGTAATATAATGGTTGGATCAGTTCTGAGGATCGTAATCGTAACCCTTCAATCAAAAAAAGATGAAGATTGACAACATCAGATCTGTTGTTTAGGTCAGGTTAAACACCGAGCTATTTAGCAACTACACTGTGTTATGTATATGTTATTGATTATATTTTCTGAGATGATGGCAACCTACTCTAAATGTATGTGAACTGTGTGGTCATGAGTCATCCTTTATACAATACATACTGAAATTCCAGCTCTATGGCTACTCAAAACCGATTTAAAATTCCCCAGAATTCATCTTTTCCCCTTTACCCACAAAGCCCTGAATTCTGTCTTCACTATCCAGTAGATCTAAAATTGGCTACTTGTAAATGGAACATAATAAGCACCCATATGCACACTCAAAATGGTCACTCAGAACCACTTTCTGCAAGTCTGGGGGAAGGTGGGTGGGAATATAAGGATGATGAACCATGACCGTGCTTTTATGGTTACTATATAACATTCAGATCTGTTATGGTCTGGTAGATCCACAGAGGCTCCAGACGTCACTCATGATTGGCTTCACGAGACAGCACCCTGAATAACTGTTGCCCTGAAGGAAGAGCTAGAACAAGAGACCACATTCAGCTTGCAATGTCTTGTGAAATAATTCTTAAAAGCCCAAGCTGCAGCTGCACGTATGTTACCCAAGGAAGTATTTTTTGAAAACGCTTTTGATGTAACAATGGCCCTTATCATATGGATTCTAGGCTGCATTGTTAAATGTTTTCCATGCTTATCATAACAATATCTAACACCAAGATAAATTACCTTACCAAGGCACATTTAGACACTTTTGGCCCATTTTATTAGTGTCACAGGATACAAACAATTTCATATCTCTTCTGAGATACTTAGTTATGTATAGCAAAAAACTAAAACTGCTTGTACATTTTATTATTATTATTATTTATTTTACATTTGTTGACCGGGCTAGTCTAACTGGATATATGTCCATTTTCAGTAGAGGCCCGGGGAGATAAGCTCCATGACTCACAGATAATGTAATCGCAAGACAATATAAAATAACTTCAGTTGTGTATACAAGTACAAATCTGGATAATACAGAAATAAATACAGAGAGGACAGAAGTCAATACAATGTGAAATGCATTCAATACAATGTAAAATTCAAAATAACAAGTAGGTACATTACTTAATGTAGAAGAAAAAAGGGAGGTATACTGGCTAATTCCATATACAAGTTCAGTACAATAAAAGAGGTAGATTGATGTTCAGTAATAGTAAAAAAAAAAAGAGTTTAGTAAATAATAGTTTTTTTTCTTTTTATTAAATAAGTATCCAGAGGGATGGAAATTCTGAAATACAGAGTAGGAAAAGGTAAGGTATAGGATATGCCGACTGTATTTGGGTAGAGTAGAGAATTAGTCAGGTTTAGTACAGGGGCATAACCAGTGTGTTTTGAGGAAAAGTTTCAGTCTGTTTTTTTTTTTTTCCAAAATCTCTTTATTTCAATTTTCTTTTTTCAAATAATAACAATACAGTAACTCAAAAACACAAATAAACAATACAAATACCTATCTAAAGAAAACAGACAACAATCTCGTTCCGAGAAAATTATACATATATGTATATATATATATATATATATATATATATATATATATATATATACACAAAGTTTCAGTCTGTTTTTAAAGAGTGATATAGAGGAAAGTGAGGAAAGTTCGCTGGGTAGGAGATTCCAGAATCTTCCCACAGTATTAGAGAAGGGAGAATCCCTAGCCCTGTTGTTAGATTTAGATGTGTTAACTAAAAGTTTCTGAGATGAACGTAAGGACTTCAGATTATGGAAGGGGGTGATGATGGTGGATAGAGTAGGAGTATTGGAAGGTTGGTAAAGAGATTTATGGGCAATGATTAGTTGGTGGTATTTTTCTATACCATAGATATATGGAGTAGATACTCCTCTTTATTAGAATAATTTGGAAAAAATACTGGCAGATTTATAGATTGGTTGATGTTGGCTTCTTTAGTTACTCTTGGTATGAAAGAGGGGGTTTATTTGCAAGGCTATACTGTCTTTGCAGAAGATCGAGTACCATGGTTTAACACAAATTCTGAACTTCAGAAATCTCCCTTTGCTTATGTAGTCATGACAGAAATTTAATTTCTGTGTTAGAAATGATACCGTCACCTTAGAGGCTGGTTGAAAGGGAGGGAGAGAGTGTGAGCTGTTTGACAGCAGAATAGCTTCTCTTAACATGGCTGTGATAAGAAGGGTGCCTCTGAGAAAGGTCTTGCCTTAAGAGAAGTACTGATGAATTCTGGAAAACATGCTGCAAACTGGAAATGACCAACATGAATAAAACTATTGGCATGCATTATCACACTCAGTTTGCATATTACAGTGAACTGAAAAGTCTTAATGTTCATCAGAGATTGCCTTTCCTACACATGGAGGGGTGGGCAAGGCACAGTCGGCATCATTTGTACAGGTGACAGCAGTATTAGCATTTGGATAAAGGTCATAGGAGGTGGATACTGCAGCCAATAAGTTAGGTAGCAGGTTGAATGAATTCATGAAATACATCCTCCAGTGGCTGGGGGGAGTTGTTATGTGGATAACATTGACCAGGTGGACCACAAGGCCCTGCAGTTTCATGGTTGGATATATTCTGCACAAGGGATGGCATGAAACTGAAACTTTGGTACCATGTACAGGAACATCAATGTGGAATCCAATGTAGAGAGCCAACAGTTGACATCCATAACTGTGGTGATGGCCATGGATAATTGTGGCTCAATGGCAGCCAAGAGGGGACAGGGACAGTGTGGGACTGTGGGACTTGGAGTGGGTAGCCTGGTAAATCTTCCGAGTAGCACAGCCTGATGAGCACCATCAGTCGCAACCATCAGACTGGCCATGCCCAAGTGTGGTGGCTGCTGTAGCCAGAAGTAACAGTTTTACAGTGCTCAGACTGGATGCCATGTTGGCTACCAGTTACCTGAGTCATGTGTGTTTATTCCAAGTCCCTCTATGCTGTATCACTCTGCATGTGCTTTAGGTCATCTGCAGTCTCGCAGCTGGTGCACAGATTTATGCAGGCCATGCAGTGCATTCAACATCTGTGTGTTTGTGCAGCAGTTGTCTGTATCTGGATCACTGACCTGGGCATATACTGATTAATGTCAAGTGTACTACCTAGTCAAGGAAAGCTCTGGAGTCAAAGCAGCTACAGCACCAACATGCTTCTCCCCTACAGTGGGTGCATGCACATCAGAAGCAATGCAGCTATTGGATGCCATCTGTAGTGGTGACGCAGGCGTAGTCTAGATGCGGCTTACATAAAACTGTATGCCCAGTGTTAAACACAGGTGAGCCTAGATGCTTGGCTTGATCTTCCACTTAAACTCATCATAGGATCATAGGAGATTACTAGGCTATCGACCCAGAGGTCATTTTAAGCCTAGCCATTTCAACCCAGTGTAATACCATAGAAGTACTAGTCAATACCCAAGATTGCATTCAGTGATGACTACCCATGTCCAGGAGAGTTGTGGACACTATCCCTGGTAAGAATTTACAGTGCCCCATTCAATCATATAGGTTCCTCTTGAACAGTGTCATAGAGATGCTCTGTTTCACATGAATTGGTAGCCTGTTCCAAAAATGTGGCAGTTGCTGGGAGATAAATCTGTCCCTGCAGCAAGTTCTATTAAGTCTCAGGCCATATTTAAGTCCCTGGAATGGGTAGCCCTAGACCCATATCATTTATGAATATTCAGTAAGTTCATTAGGCTTGGGGCTTGGGTTGCTCTGTAAGCCAGGCATAAGTCTCCCCTAAGAAGTCTATAGAATACGAAGTAGTGACAGGGACTTTAAGTCGGTCTGTGTAAGGCACATGCTGGAGGCCCTTGATCTTCTTTGTTAGAAACCTCTGAGGTCTCTCTAATTGCTGCAGGTGCTTAGTATGCTACATACCGACCAGGGCATTATACTATGGGCTGGATAAATGATGAATATAGGAGGGTTATAACCTCTTTTGCTCTTGAGATGATGCCTTTACTAATCAAGTGAGCTGTGTGAAAAGCTTTCCTTACAATGGTAGACACATGGTGGTCGAAGTTAAGGTTGTGGTCAACCTGTGATCCCAGGTGCCTTATCACTTCATGGGTGCTTAGGGTATTGTTGTTGATTTGATATCAGAAAGGGACACTGTTTGTGCGGAAGGGAATGATGATGCATTTCTTTGCATTCAGTTTGAGACTGTGACTAATACACCAGTTGTTGCTCTGTGTGAGACCCTCCTGGAGTATACTGACATCATTTAGGGATTCAATGATTGCACCTAATATGCAGCAGTCTGCAAACTTGGTCAGCCACAACTCTTTAGTTTTGACTTGAACTTCTGAAAAGTATATACCAAACAGTAGGGGGCCCAGCACTAACCCCTGTGGCACCCCACTGGTAACAGGTCTGCGGGCTGATGTGGAGTCACTCACTTTGATAGTGTGTGTGTCCATTTGGTGAGCCAGTTGGCAACCCATCTTACAATGAAGGGTTTTACATTCAGTTTGGTAAGTTTATCAGTAATGCCAGAATATGGGATTGTGCTGAAAGCTTTTGCCAAGTCAAGGTATGGTGTGTGTACAACTTTGCCCTCCTCAATGGACTTGGTGACACTTTCAAAGAAATCCACTAGATTTAATAGGCAGGATCTGCCCTTCATGAAGCCAAATTGGGTAGGATCCATGGTTTGGAGGTCACCTATATATTTACTTATGAGGTCCATAATGATACATTCCATGGCCTTATACAGAAGAGGCTGGTCAGGCTTTTGGGTCTCTAATTCCCTGGGTCTGTTTCTAGGCCACCTTTGTGGAGGGGAATAAATGTAGCTGTTCTCCAATCCACAGGAACAAAGCTTGTGGTTAGGCTATGACTGAAAAGGGTACTTAGTGGTGATGTTAGTTCATGTTTTCGCTTATTTAGAAGACAGCCTGGAATGTCATCTGGTTCCATAGAGGCCATGTTGTTTGCCTTGGACAGGGCTTTGAGGACCTGGGGGAAGGTTTGGGGGAGGGTTTGTTGTAAGTTAGGAGGGAATAAGAGGGTGAAACTTTCACCAAACCTATCTGCTAGCAGGTTTGCTATCTCTGTGTGGTCAGTGTGTGTGATACCATTAGGTCACCAGTTCTGCACATGCTTGCTCCTACCCTTTAGGTTATGTACATAGCTGTAAAAAGCCTTATGGTTATCTTTGGTAGTATTTGCTAGGTTTCTCTCAAAGGAGCTATTGGAGGATTTGGCAAGTTATCCTATTTGCCTGTTAAGGCTGAAGAGGGTGCTTTTTTCAGTGTTGGTTCTTTGTCTTTGTTTTCTTGGACAGCAACTTTTTGTGTTTATTGTACAAGTTTGTTGATGCTGGAAGTCCACCATGGCACCTTTAATTTTACTTGGGCTCTGGCTTTGAATATGTCTGGTACAGCTGAGTTTATACACTTATGCAAGTGATTGTACAGGGCTTTACTGTAAGCTTCGGCGTAGTTACCACTTTCAGCTTGGGGTGGGGCTTGGAATACATTTATACCTTCACCTAGGAGGATAAAGTTTGCCTTGGTGAAGTTTTATAGTTTGATTTCGCCCTTTGTGTGTTCTGGTGTTAGTGTCAGTTCGAAGGTGACTGATTTGTGGTCAGTTTTAACTAATGAGGTTGCAGCAGAGCACCTGTTTGACATGTTGGTGAGGACCAGATCTAGAATGGTTGTTCCTTTTGTCCAGTTATGGACAATTTGCTCCAGGGCATTTGAATTCACAAAATTGAGGAACTTTTGTGCTAGCAAATTTGGGCTAGAGTAGGTTTCCCAGTTGATGGTGGGATAATTGAAATCCCCCATAACCAGTGTGTTTGGTAAAATTTGGATTGTCTTCGGTTTGGTTATGTAGGCTTTGTGGGTGTTGTGACAATTGGAAGGGGGTCTATGACTGGCTATGACTTGAATGGGGGTCTTACCACCATAACCTGGACCTGGAGTAACTCCATGGAGTTGTCCAGTCTAACTAGATGGGAGGTGAATTTATCTGTAATATAGATTGAATGACTGCTTCCTTTAGTTTCCACACATTCATTTTGTGGTCTAAAGGTGTGGAAGGCATTATAGCCTTGCAGGACTGGGGTACTCTCTGAGGCCTTAAACCAGGTTTCTGTGACTGCACAGACATCTACATCTTCTAGTGAGAGAAGTGCTTTCAGGGGTTCAGTTTTTCGTTCAAGCTCCTAGCATTTAGCAGCATGACTCTTATTTTGTTCTGATTGGTTAATTTCATGTTGTTTCGAGACCTTGCCTTAAAAAGGCACTATGGGAGAGGCAAGAGCCTTTGCCAGCAGCCAAAAGCCTAGGGGTGCCAGGTGCAAACCATCTCTGGCAAGTCAGTGAGGTGTGTCAACCATGGCTTTCCAGGCAGACATGAACTGGATCCCCTTGGTGTGACACCAGAAACTAAGCCAATTATTGAAATCAATAATGTTTTGTTTATACTGTGGCATCATTCTGGGTGAGGGTAGTATGTTGCTGAAGGCTAGGGTCATACCTGCCTGTGACACATACTCAGAGAGCTCGACCATGTCTCTGTTCATATAGTCCAGTGAGGTACATTTCAGGTCATTCACACCAACATGAACTATGACAGAGTTATAACAGCACTTATTGCTGAGAGACCTGAGTGCATGTGTGGTATGTAGCTGATGTGTGTGCCTTATAATTTTACCACTGCTGGCTGCACTACTGCCATCATCATCAGTCACAGTTAACCTGCTGTTATTCGGCATGTATTAGCCTTCTGTGCTGGACTATCCATACGCAGATCCTGTGAAGGCATTAAGATAACATACTCATGTCAGTGCTAAAACATAGGCCTCACTCCTTCCAACCTGTGATACACATATTGATGCATGACAATTATGTGAATGGTTTATGGGCAAATACATACTTTGCAATGCAAGGTGTCACAGTTGCAGATGTTGTGTACTTACTGTACAGAATAGATATGCATAGGTATTGTGTTGAATAACTGCTTCTCACATGCATGTCAGTGTACAACTTGGAAATGGACCTGCTGTTACTAACCTGATGCACTCTCTTACAGACATTTGGACAATTATCACCAGTCCAGCATCACAGTCAAGCCACCACTACTTATGAAGGTTCACTCAACCACCCTGGAGATGATTATCAGGAATTCTTATACCTCTGTGAGATATTTCTGCATTGGTAATCTACTGTCTGTGGTGTATCTATACCTGTCAATGCCTTCTGCCTTGGTCTTGGAATACAGTATCACATCAGTGACCCCGTCCCGTCATGCACCTCAGCTAGTGTTCTATTATGGTTACCCAGGTCCCCTTCAGATGGTCGAACTTTTAAAAGCTTGACTTTCATATGACTGAGACCATATTATCGAACTTTTAAAAGTTTGAATGGTCTGAATGGGGATCTCCATAGAGCGCGGAACGGGAAGATTTCCCTTTACCGCAATGTAGTGTGATCTTGGAGTTGGTATATTTAAATAGCAGGGGGTGTCGGGGTGCAGGGGGGCATGCCCCCCTGCTAGCACTGTTTAGTTTTTTTTTGTTTGTTTATTTATTTATTTTTTCACATTTTCGAACATTCAAATGTTCGATCATATGGTCTCAACCATATGAAGTCGAACATTTGGATGTTCGATTATGTGAAGTAGACCCGGTTACCCACAGCACTAGTGTCCCACACCACTCCCTGTCACATCTAGTCTTTGAAATTCTTGTCAGTTTTATCTTTTTTCAGGATGTGCATGCTATAAGTGCGCAATGTCTGTATTAATATATTTCTCCTTGATGGTGAACTTTTGTGGCATGGTCACTCTCTGATCCATGACAAGATGTGTACATTTATGTGTTACATGTGACAGTCAATACATGTGCGTGCATTTGTGTGTGTGTGTGTGTGTGTGTGTGTGTCTGCTTGGCTGATCCTTATATCTCAGCACTGCCTTCTCCCTCCACTTGATTGTTATATACCCATGTCCTGTCATATTGTGACTTTTCCCATCCTGCCACATACTGTAGGAATAATGGACATATTATTACTGCCCACCTCTGTGCAGCACTGTGCTGATGGCTAGTACTGCTATGCATAGCTTGTGCCTCTCCCCTTCCTCTATACATATAGGCATGCCTTAGCCCATATGCATGAACCATTTTTCCTCTGTAACATTTCTTGTAGTCTGTATGCATAGGACTTAGTGTGATTCCCCCATTGGGGCAGCTACCCGCCATGTCCATGTTCTATGCTCTTTGTCATGGTGAATCCTCCCCTCAGCTAGAGTTTTATCATGCCCTTGAGCTATGTTCTCTTTCATGATGAGTCACCCCCAGCTGAATATTTACCTATCAGAGCTATTTTCTTTGTCATGCTGAGTACCTCCACCTGTTTATTTACCTGTCATGTCCATGTGCTATGTTATTGTACTTCATTTACTGTTTCCTGCGTGCACCATTGATGCTCACTGCAGTGCCAAGGCACATTACCAGGCATCTTGCCTTGTTTCAGTTCCACAGTTAAAAGTTTTTTCCACTTAATTCATATTCTTTACTTGCTTGTCTTAAAATGGTCTTCCGCAATATGGTGACCATGCTTTTTGTCATGCTAGAATGGGCCTCGTAGTGCAGCAATAATGATAATGTGGTAACTTAGTGAGATTATCTCTGAATGACTGACATAACCCAGTGTGCTTTCATACTAAGCCACTGCTAGCATACTCATCTTTTCCTGTCCCCAGGATAATGGGACATGTGCACAATATGTTCATGCATGTAGTCGGGAAACCCATAGTACTACAACTCTGCACTAGTCAAAATTTCACTGGCACACTATTGCTGCCAGTGATACATTCCACATGATATTCAAGCATGCCACCATTTTGCTCCTTGTGATAAGTTTAGACATGGGTTTCACCTGGGTTCCTGCCTGGTGCAGTTAGGAAAATAAGATATATCTGCATAGGGACTGTCAGGAGCACTTGCTGGCAGCTTGCCAGTGTGGTAGACAATGTCACTAGAATCAGCTGTTCTGTCAAGCAGTGCAGGCATTGTTATAGCAACCTGTGGAGACTCTACCTTAACCTGTTCCATCAGAACGAAGCAGAGGTTAGGGGGAGTTTGCCAATCTTTTATAGTAAGAATGTATAGTTGTGTAAGTAAAGTAGATGTTCAGATGATCACTGTTGCAGTAGCCTAAGATATATGGGTTATATCCTGCCAAGGACATAACAGCTGGTCAGTTTCTAGAGCTTAAGGGCACCTTTCACATGCCCAAACTGTTATCAGCTGGAGTAGAGCTACATAAAATCAATGGTTTGGGTGCCAAGAACTATAGAGCTTTCATGCCAACTGAGATAGGGAATCTAGAGCCCTGAAAAGGGCTAATGTTTGATAAATGAAAAAAAAAATCACAGTCCCCACCTTGGCAATAAAAATATACAAAAATAAGGGGATGGAGGGAAGGAGCAGCTACCAGCAGTGATCATTCAAACATCTACTCCTATGATAAGTTTACTTGCACAACTGTACTATGTTCAACTTTTCATCACTGTTGCAGTAGCCTTAACTATATGGGTAGAATGCCATAGCATAAAAAGACTGGGAGGAGGAAGGATGAGGATCCAGGAGTCCATGGAGAATGTCCCTAGCAAAACCTATTCTAAATATACAAAAATAATCTAGTTTTTAGTGATTTGAAAAGGTACGTACAAAGGCCCAAAGGACCAAGTTACTGCTTCTTGAATACTTCTAGGATCCATCCCTTTCCAAAAAGCTACTGATGAAGCCAATATCCTGAGTGTGCCTTGGCCCTGCCTGGAATTACCTTGTGGTGGGCATAACAAAAGGAAATAGCATAAAACCACCATTTGGTGATAATCTTTGACCTTGTTTCTTACCTTCATAAGAAACAAATAACTAATTAGAGTCTCTGAAAGTTTTAGTTCTGTCAGGATAATATTGGAGCTGTTTGTGGGCTTCCAAAATATGAAGAATCCTTTCTCTGTCATTTTTAGGTTCTGGAAAGAACTCAGAGAGATGGATAACCTATCTCAAAGTAAACTTGGATACCACTTTAGACATAAATGACCATTTCTCAAATAAACCCTATCTTTGTGTAAAATTAAATAAGGCTGACCCAGTATGACAGCCTGCAACTCAGACACACTCTGCAGATGTCAGAGCAATCAGTAAAACTGTTTCCATGTTATGAACCTCAAATTAGCCTGATGGGCTTGTTCAAATGTTGCCAGATTTTCTTTTTCCTAAAACAAAGTTGAGATTCCAAAGAGGAGCCACCTATTTTCTAGGTATCCTGGTATGCAGCAAGACTCCTTTAAAAACATTTTAACATGAGAATGCATTGAAAGGGGAGGACCATGAGCACACATCCTGAAATGGCTAACAAATAAACCTTGACAGAGTAGTAAGAAAAGTCAAAGGATAAAAACTCACACAGATATTACTAGAGAAAGAGTAGCCTTAAGGGAGTCCTATGTCTTGTTTTGGTACCAACAATAAAATCTTTTCCACTTGCTGCTATATGATTTTCAAGTAGTGGGTTTCTTTGATTCCATTAACATCAGCTGCACACTCTCAGATAACAAGTGTAAAAGGTATAACTCTTATCATCTAGGCAGATGGCTGAAGTTTTTTCAGGCTGGGACATTGTGCTTACTGCCCTTGGCCATTTCCAAATGAAGGGGGAGCCATTGTTACCTGGGCCAGAAGGGAGTCATCACAGTGATCTTTGATGAGCCCTTCTGAATCTTCAGAATGACCCTGGATATCAGTGGAAATGGTAACAAAGCATACATGAACATTTCTGTCCAAGGAAATGAATATACATCTGTTTTTCAGGTCTGCTTGCAAGGAGTCCTGGAGCAGAATTTAGTCAGTTGTTTGTTGTGGAAGGAGGTGACCAGATCCATCTGATGTGTCCACCACAGCTAGATCAATTTTCTAGAAAAACCTGATTCAATTTCCATTTGTGAGGGTTTGTTTTGGTCCTACTCAGCTTTTCTGCTACAATATTTTGCTTTGAATGGAAAGTAAAATGTCTACACATTGAGATTGTACTAAAAAGCTTTATCCCAGGCTACCACGGCTAATCTGCACAAAGGGCATAATAAGATTTGGTTCTCCACTGTTTATATACCACATCACTATGGTGTTGTTTGTAATCACTTGTAATGACCCAGGGGACCAAAGATGACTGAAAGAATTTACATAAATTATTACTACCAACATCTCTTTAATGTTTATGTGTTTTGGTCTGTCTTTTTTGTCCCAATGAGCCTGCACTTTTGCTTCCATAGACAATGCTCCCCAAGCAAAGTCTGAGGTGCCTGTAGTTACAGACTATGCTAGAGTTGGAAGGAAAATAGGAGACCTGTATTTAGAAGAAATTGATCTCTCTAACACAGGAATTCTATTTTTTACCAATCCCAATACAGGAATCTGGAATGTCAGGGGGTGATGAAGTTGGGACCATACAGATTTTAGGCACCCATGAAGTTTTCTTATGATGAGTCTGGCTAGAGAAATCATGAGAATCATGGATGCCATGAATCTTAGTAACCTGAGAAATTCCCTTGCTGAAGCTTTGAACTGAGTGGAAAAACTTCAGGCACAGATCTACATTTTTCAGTGGAAATAAAACTCTTTGAACTGAGGTAGCTAGGAGACACCCTAGGAATACAATCCTGTGAAAAGTCAAATGACTTTTGGATGTTCTCTTGAAACCCCAGTCTGTGAAGGAAATCTCTCACACAAGTGAGAGATTCCTGACATTTTGAAAAATACTCAGAAAATATAAGCAAGCCATCTAAATACAGAAAAAGATGGGTGCCTTGCAGTCTGCAATATGCTATGACTAGGGCTAGATTCTTGGTGAATACCCTTGAAGCAATGGCAAAGGGTAATGCAGAGAACTGAAAGTGTAATTCAAAGACAGAAAACTTTAAGAAGCTTTTGAAATCTGAGGCTATTGGAATGTGATGATAAGCATCCTTTAAATCTGGGTTACTAAAAAAAAAAAAAAAAAAAAAAAAAAAAAAAAGAAAAAAACCTATAGAGAGAAATCAGCAGTAACAGGTCATGAAGGGTTTTGATCATTCACAAACTGGTTTAGAAAAGAAAGATGTAAGAATGGGCTCCAAGATGCTTCTTTCTTTCTTTCTTTCTTTCTTTCTTTGGTACCAAAAACAATCTGAATTAAAAATCTTTCCCTTTCAGAGAAAGATGGACAGCTTTTATTACCCACTGAGCCAGTGACTGTTTAAAGGAAAAGGAATTTTGATCTCATGGATGAGGAGAATCCCCTTAAAAGGAGGAAGGGACTCCTAATACCATCTGTATCCCTGATGTATTACTTTCAGAAAACATTTGTCTGAATTGATCTTTTGCCAAAGAGAGAAATGGAGAGTCAGATTTTAGGAGAGATTTAAAGGCATGCTAGGGGTGTGAAAGGAGGTGCACTCTGCTGATAGTTATTCAGACTTTTTTGTTGGACTGTACTTGTTTTGGGGGGCTACATCCTTTATTTTTAGAACCTTTAGCCATTGCTTTTTGAATGACTGCTTGCCAAAAGCTTGGTGTGTTTTCTTATTTTACTTTTGATAAAAATATATCAAGGTAGGTTTAGAACCTTTAATAAATTTGAAAAAGGAAAGCTGAAAAAATTATGTAACCTCTTGAATCAGCTTCCTCCTCTCATCACACTTTTTCAGGACCTCAGCAGCAGATGCTCCAAATACCACATCGTTATCTTAATGAGATTTCAAAATTTAAGTTTTAACATCCCCAGGTAGATTGTCTAAATGAAGCATTTGTTGGGAAAAGCCATTTGAAAAGGAATTGGTATTACCGATGTCATGATGCAGAACAAGATGGAATGTAATCTGGCCTGCACATGGCAGGGACTTTTCATCTTCCTTCATGCTTGAGAAAGGAAGAGTAGGGAGACAGAGGAATTTTCCTACTTTAGCATATTAAGTCTATGGGGTGGCCGCGGTGGTGCAGCGGTTAGCGTTGCCACCTCACAGCAAGAGGTTCTCCAGTTTGATCCTCGGCTGGGGTGCCTTCTGTGCGGAGTCTGCATGTCCTCCCTGTGGTCACGTGGTTTTCCTCCAGGTGCTCCAGTTTCCTCCCACATTCCAAAGACATGCTGTAGGTGCAATGGATACTCTAAATTGGCCCTAGGTGTGAATGCATGAGTGTGTGTGCTTTCCGTGGAAGGTTGGGCACTGGGCTGGCAACTCAACACAGTAAAACTCCACTGCCAATCATGAGGGGACAGGTGATCCACTGTGGCGACCCTTAACTGGGAAAAGCCAAAAGAAGAAGAAGAAGAAGCATATTAAGTCTATGACTTCAATGCCGGGTGGGAGGTCAAAGATGCTGGTGACAACAAAATTGTCTGTGCCGAGACTGTCAAGGTTATTGCCGACGAGACTGTCGGTGCTGAAGGTTGTTTCACAATCAGTTTAGGAACCTTACAGTTCAGTTCCAAGGAGATTGAAGGAACTGGAGACTTATGCCTGTTTGAGTCCAGTGCTTATGGTGAGCTCAGCACTAAATTACTTCTCTTTTTTTGTTCAATTTTGGTGAAGGAGGACTCTGGCTTAGACAGGGCTTCATCAAAGGAGGATTTTAACAATCCCTTCAAAATCAACTTATTCTGATGTTCTGCCAATATTCTAGAACTAAAACCTTGGCAGATCTTACAATGAGTTTCTAAATGGGGTGCACCCAAGCAATATACACATGAAAGATGCCTGTCTGAATTGGGCATCTTTCTTCCACAATCTAGGCACTGCTTAAAGTGTGATGTGCCTTTCTGCTTTTCTACCATTTCAAAGATGTCACACACACACTCACACACACTTAAAGGACAGAAGAGAAAATTATCAACAATGTTAGGGAGAAATATCAAAAAACGGTAAGGGGAAGTACCAGCGATGGTACAGAAGGAGATTACCTAAAAGGTAAAAGGGGGGGATTACCAACAGTGGTAATACAGAATACTACATATTATTATGACTTTTAAAACTATCAACAAAGGATGTATTTACCAATTTAGCAATTTGGTCCCAGATGATGACCATTCTTTAAATATGGCCCACCAATTATGGGCAGTGTACGCTTCTGTTTTAGTATTTTACTATTAACACTGGGTTATTTGAAACCACACATGCAAATTGTGTTGCCACTTTAACAAACATTTTGAAATTTGAAGGCAATATTGTCCATTTATACTAAATTGTAATCTGTCTATCAAAGATACTTGTAATGACTTAACTAAATAGTAGGATTTTTTTGTGCTTGTAAATGTATAATTTGTGAGATATCTTGTTTTACTAGTTTTTATACCAAGGTCTTT
This sequence comes from Protopterus annectens, assembly GCF_019279795.1. Classification (NCBI taxonomy): domain Eukaryota; kingdom Metazoa; phylum Chordata; order Ceratodontiformes; family Protopteridae; genus Protopterus; species Protopterus annectens. Next base: position 1,695,824,471 of record NC_056735.1, read on the forward strand.
TAAATCTGCTTTTGGTATCTTTAAAACTTGGAAATGTAATAGTGAAGTGCAATATTGTCTTTTGGTATTGTTGTCCTATCATGGTACAAGTGGATGGTATTTTTACCACTTGATCTGTATGAAGTACTGGCTTATTACCCAGAATGCTAAGTATTTTAACCCATGGTCTTTTTTCTTGTATTACTGTGTTGTTTATACAAATAAACAGAGTATTGGTAGAAATCATACCCTTTTATTTTCCTCTGTTGAGTTTATTTTTAGTTTTAGGTTATTGTCTACACACTGTGACATTTTTGCATGATGTCTTTCCTTGTCAGAACTGTTACATTTTTAGGGGGTAATTTAATAGAAATAAAGCTGTTTATTGAAATGCTTATGTCAGTCTTTGATTGTTTTTCTACTTTTATGTATGCCTGACCTTGTTTGGCTAACCATGCTGTTATATTTGTGTTAAATGCTATTTTATTTAAACGTACATGTTGTATGCTTTTTACAACTAAAATTGTCTTGTGTTCTATTTTGTGTAGCATTTGTGAAATATTGTAATTCCCTCTGTTTTGATGTTCAGAATGATGCACATGAAATGCAAATGTCTGTTGAATGCTGCCTTGTCTCGCAGCTGCATTTTTATCTATAGTCCTTGAAACATGTTCCAGACACTGAACATTCAGCTTGTCTCAAGCTGTACCAGAATATATGTGTGCTACCAAACAGAAATACGTGTATTTAACTAAATATATTATTTTTACATATATTATAGCAACAGATGTGTATATGCATCTAACTAGCAAATAGATGTGCACATGCATTTATACATATTTAAACATATATATCACTGTATACATTCCCTCTGTTTTATTTTAAATACAAAACTGTCTATAGTGAAGCTATATTGCTATTAACTAGAAACACATTGGGAAACAAAACCTTTAGATTTTGTTTTAATACAGCAAGTTAACACAGTTTAATATTATCAACACAGTGATGACAACCATTACTATTAGAACTGGATGAATCTGAATATGACTTTATACAGTGATGTTTTATACTGCAATTTATTGACAATGGTTGAGAATTTTATTGCAAAGGCATTGCAGTCTTGTTTTTTGAAAAAAAACACGTCACAAATGTCAAGCTATGACTTGTTACTCTATTTACATAGATAAACCATTTACTATATACTGTGCAGAATACACTTGCTTGTACAGATTGTTTTTGCATTTGTATATACATGGCTGTAATGTACGCTCAGTCTAGGTTTCCAAACCTAGCATTAAACTGAAGCCTGCTAATTACATTACTTGAAACAGTAAAATATATTTTTGGTATTAACACTTTGCAGTACTGTTTACACAGTTAGTGTAAAATTGAAAGCATGCCCTACCCCCTGTAGTATACATCATTTTATTTCAGTATTGTTATATTTGCTTTATGCTGTGAGAATTGAAAGTATGCTTGCCCTTTGGCTGCTATGTAGACTGTGACACTTTGCTCTTACACATTTGCTTATTTATTTTGCTGTTGCCTATACTGTCAAAGTTGTAATAGGAATTGCTTTTTGAAAAGACGTTTACTGTTACTAGTAGTTATTTGTACCCTCCCTTTTTATAAACGGACCTGCATAATTTAACTGCATACTATAGCCCATGTACTGACTGTACTCATAGTATTTACTTGCAAACAGATTATTAATGAAATATATGCACAATTGTGACATGTTATCACAATTACTAAACAGGATTAGACTTTTGTGCTTTTTGCTTAATGCTGTACGTGAATACTTAACAATAATGTTTTTGAAAAACGTAAGCCATTTGGCCTGACAACCAGTCTTGTTTCCTTGCCCTTATAGATTTCAGTACCAGTAACATTTCATGTCATGCAACATTTTTTTGTAACTACCCATTCCAGCCTGGAAAGATTTGAGCTCACATACTTTTTCTTTCTTTTTTTGTGCATTTCAGATGCTTAACTCCTTTAGCACTTACTCGTACCTTCAGTCATTTGTTAAAATATTGTTACAACTTGATATTTGAAGAATGTTTTTGCTGGAGTCTATGCCATTTTTTATGCTATTATACAATTACAAAATATTGTAAGAAACAAAAGAGATATTGACTTAACTAACACATGCTTAAAACAGATATATTTACATGATTTACATTTATTGTGGTTTGCCTTTTGCTGCACTTTAGATAAAAAAAAAAATGCATGCTTGTCAGTCTTGTGACATCATGTCTTTTGTGTGTTTAACTACTCTCATTTGATTTCTATGCCGTAGAACTGTTTTATTTGAAATGGTTTTAAAATCACTATTTAAGTGCCTTGCTTTAACTGAATGAAAGTTTATGCTGTGTACCCTTAACCATTTTCTAAAGGTAGAGCAGTAAGTCGTAAAGTATTTCTTATCAGCGCAGTTAACTGCTGTTTCTTTAACTCTTTACTAACCAGATTATATTTATCAGTATTCTGTTTTGCTGACTTTAAAGCTCTTATGCACTTTTGAAAAAGTGTTTGCATATGTTGCCTGAACTTTTTTGAACTTACTCTGACTGTGTCTTAGAAGTTTATTAAATCTTTTTGTCAGTTCACCATGAACTTCGTCTCTGTTCTTATCTGTTTTGTAATGTGCTGTGGTTTTATGCTACTTTTGTCTAGCAAGATGTACAGAAGATCTTGAAAATAACTGACTTGATTGATATTGTAACTTTGAAATTAACATTTTACATGTGGTGACAGGACATAAACGTTTACTGTCATACAAATGATGTTGCTGTTTAACATACCAGTCAAACATAATGCATTTACATAAAGCATTGATAACAACATTTCCCAATAAGGTACTGAATGTACTATTGTTTTGTTTATATCAATTTTTAAAACCTAGCCATACATGTGCTGGACTGTCATTACTATCTACCTGAAAGGTAGTTTTACATTTGACACTTATTTGTTTAATAGCATCCATGCTGTAGAGTGAGAAACAAAGAAAAGAATTACCAGTTTCTGTGTGGAGGGTGGACAAATCTTCTGTCAAGAAAGTGTGGAAGTCCCTCGTTGATTCTCCCAAAAGTTGGTCAACACAGCTGGCAGATTTAGCTGTGCAAATGTACAGGACCTGTGAAACTTGTACAGATGCACTGTTTTACGACTGGATACTGTGCAGAAGAAGGAGGCAAACGTTTGCTTTGCAACTGGACGTACTAAGTGAATAAAATGAAAAAGTAGCTGTAGTTGTCACAAGGCGAAACCATACGGTCCATCAACTGTAGCTCGCCATTGAAGAATTGTGTGAATTCTATGCACGTCTTTCTGTTTATCTTGCTGTTAGTTGCATTTATATGCATACACACTACAGTATATTAACTCTTTGTATAAACAGCTACTTTTAAATACTGGATTTTACTAAGTACAATAAATACATGGAGGCAAACTGCTTCAGTAAACTGCTTTAGTTAGTATTTAGTATAACATTTCTGTTACATTTGACTTTTGGTTCTACAAACACGCAACACATATGCTGTCAGCTCTCTATAGCAAATTCCCAAAGTCTGTAAAAAGACAGTAAATACTATATAAAAAAGTAATCTTTTGTATGACTTTGCTCCTATTGATGGATCTTCCTTGTTTGGCTCCAAAATCAGACAAACACTAGCCAGGTGTGAAAAAGATGTAAAGACTCTTTTGGCTGTGGGTATTCATTTTTCTATTCCTCAACAATTCTACTCTAGGAATCAGAGGAGTGGGAAAATGTGGTTCAAAAAGTCTCAAAGCCTTTTCAGGACACACAGGGTGAACATTCCCCTCAGGGCAGGAGGGGTTTCTAATGGAATATGCCCTCCCCGTGGCAGAGGAGGTCTGCAGAGTCAGGGCTCCAGATACTCCTTCTCTGGACAGACCTACCAGTGCTCCCAAATGGAAGCTCAATTGCTTACCTCTGGAAGCAACTGGGGGAAGATTTTCACTGCACCAGACAACCTGGCTATTGATAGCTTGGGTGCACAGAATTATCACCAGAGGTTACCAAATTCCCTTTACTCTATTTCCAAAGTCCCAGAAAAGAGTCCCCGATGTTCCACCAAATCAGAGGGACCAAGCAGCCATATAGGTTCAAGAGCTGCTGGAAAAAAAGAGTCATCCAAGAAGTCTCACCAAACCAAAGAGGATCCAGATTTTACTCAAGATTCTTTTTAGTGCAAAAAAAGACAGGGGACTGGAGACCAGTTTTAGATCTCAGCCTTCTTAACAAGTTTGTTCAACAAACAAAATTCTGGATGGTCACAGTTCAGTCTATCCTTCCCTTTCTAGAGAAGAGTGATTGGATGTGCTCTGTAGACCTTCAGGACAAGTATTACAACATAAATATGGACAATTGCTCCAGAAGATTCCCCAACGTCCAGCTGGGAGACAGTCATTTCCAGTTCAGAGTGATGCCCTTCAGTCTCGCAACAGCCCCCAGGGTGTCCACCAAATGCATGGAAGTGGTAACAGCTCACTTGAGGCTACGCGGATTCCGAGTGTTTCCATACCTAGATGACTGGCTCCTCAAAGCCCACACCAGGCATCTACTGCTTCAAGCCACAGACTTCATATTGCATCTTTTCCAGTCCTTGGGCATTATGATCAACAGAGAGAAATTCCAGCTGACTCCAACACAAGACCTAGAATTTAAAGGAGCACACTTCAATACAATTTCTTGTGTAGCCTGTCTCCCTCTACACAGACTACAAAAAATAAGATCACAAGTACAATTTATCATATCCAACAACAAGGTTTCTGCTATTCTCATCCTCCAAGCTCTAGGATCTAAGGCAGTGACCATAACCTTAGTGCCTCTTGCAAGATTTCATATGAGACTGCTTCAACTGCTCTTAGCTATGCGATGGTCAGTACTGAAGCATCCAATGTCTTATCCATGGTGGGGGTCATTATCTGGGAAGAACAGTTCAAGGCACTTGATACCCACAAGAGGCCAATCTGCACATTAATGTCCTGGAATTGAGGGCAGTACTTTTAGCGTTGAAAGCCTTTCAGTCTGTCCTTCCTTCTGGGATGATTGCAATTCAATCAGACAACATGTCAGTAGTTTGGTACATCAGCAAATAAGGTGGATCCAGATCATACCCCCTGTGTCAGGAAGCTCTCAGGATATGGCAATGGGCTATCTATTCCAACAACTTTCGAATGGCAATGCATATGCCAAGAAGCTGCAAAGTGACAGTGGACAAACTAAGAAGATGCATCCTCCTGCCTCACGAGTGGTCTCTCAATCCCAAGGTAATGATGAAATTTTTTTGTCATTGTGACCAGCTTTGCCGAAATCTTATTGCCTCCCCAATAAACAACAAATGCAGCAACTATTTTGCCCTAATTTTCCAGCCGAGAGATGGAGTCCCCAAGAGATGCACTCCTCCTTGATTGGCCCCAGGACTATTTTATGCCTTTTCCCCAATCCCTTTCATTCCCCCATTCTTGAAGAAAGCCCAAAGGTTGAGAAGCAAAGTGATCCTCACTGCACCCTACTGGCCCCATCAAGTCTGGTTCCCCTTCCTTTGCCTCACCTGATTCACCGTCCTCGGATTCTGGACCCAGTTCCAGACCTGCTTTCTCACCTGCAGGGATTAGTGCATCACAACCTTCACAGTCTCATGCTGACAGCTTGGTATCTCCAGTTCCATTAATTGTCAGGCAGAATGAATTACCTTCCTCAGTACAAAAAATCCTTCTGGCTTCTCATAAACTGTCCACCAGGAAACCATATCTTAGCAAATGGAAGAGATTCTCAATTTGGGCCTGTATGAATAATTTAGATCCCTTTTCAGCCCCTGTTGACAAAGTCTTGGATTTTCTGGCTTCAATTTTTGAGCAAGGAGCACCTGCTTCCACCATCAAAGTCCAATTAGCGGCCATTTCCAATTTCCACAATGAGTTTGACGATCATACCTTAATTTCCCACCATTTATGCAAAAAGTTTCTTAAAGGTGCTTTATGTCTAAAGCCCCCATTCAAGGATCCTATAGCTGCATGGGATTTGACCCTAGTACTACAATCTTTAGTCCTCCAGCCCTTTGAGCCAGCAACTACTTTCAATCTCAAGTTCCTGTCGTGGAAAACTCTTTTTCTGGTAGCTGTCACTTCTGCCAGGAGAGTTTCTGAATTGCAGGCTTTATGTGTGAAACACCCTTATATGATTTTTCATAAGGATAGGGTTTTGTTAAGAACTAATCCTTCTTTCCTACCTAAATTGGTCCCAGAATCAAATATTAATCAGACTATAGATTTGCCTGTCTTCTTTCCAATTTTTTTAAATAAAGGTGAATATTGCTTGGGTGCCAAGAATGAATGAAGACTGACAACACAGATGGAACATTATGGTAAGAATACAACTTCTTTATCTGATGTTGTCAATCTTCATTCATTCTTGATGAATGGAACAGAGTCCCTAGCTAGAAGTTCACAGACAGTTATATTTCTATCTTGACAGAACCAAACAGTACAGAAAATCAGATCAATTATTTATATGTTTTTCAGCTTCAGCTTTGGGTAAACCTGTCATGAAAGTTACCTTTTCAAAATGGCTTAGGGACTGTGTTACCTTCATTCACAATCATAATAACCTCACGTTGCCTGCGCCTGTTAAAGCACATTCCACCAGATCTGTATCCACTTCAGCTGTTTTCCACTCCAAGGCTTCCATGGAAGAAATATATGCAGCTGCAACATAGGCTACTTCCCATACCTTTATCACTCATTACAAACTGGATATGGTCTCCAGGGGAAGAGCATGTTTTGGCTCTATGTTGATCAGGAATATCCTTCCATAGGGCCACCCAGGACCTAAAGTAGCTAGGGACACTGTTCCATTCATCAAGAATGAATGAAGATTGACAACATCAGATAAAGAAGTTGTATTCTTACCATAATGTTCCATCTGTGTTGTCAATCTTCATTCATTCTTGGCACCCTACCCTTCTGTCCCCTCCTAAGGGCTTCTGGAGGTTTGGACACTTGTTCTGGGAGTTTTTAGGTTTCACCTTAGACATGGCTTCTGTTATTCTTCTATACTTTGGCTGCAAACTCGATCTGAGGTAATAGAGAGAGGGACATTATGGGTAGAGTCTTAACTCGAGAGTTTTTGGCTGGAACAAGCTGTATAATGGCTGAGCCAATTGCGAGGGTCGGAACCGAGTCCCATTAATCAAGAATGAATGAAGATCAACAACACAGATGGAACATTATGGTAAGAACATAACTTCTTTTTTTTGTATATATTTTATGAATATCATATCGATCACTCTTGCAGTAACCTTAGCTACATGGGTTATATCCTGTCAAGGATATAACAGCCAGATGGCCAGCTTCCAAGGCTTCAGGACACCTTTCATGCACCCAAACTGTCAGGCAGCTTGAGCTGAGTTGACTAAAGGACAAGTTTTGTCACCAAGCCACTCACAGCTTTACTACTGCCGAAGATTACACTTCTCTAAGGCTTTCGAGGATTGATGTATGGCTTGGTGCTGTTCCTTTGCTAGGCAGATAAGTTCCCTTTTGGAGAAAAAGCTTCCATGTTCAAAGCACTCTTTGTGTTTTAATCACTTCCCTCTTGAGGAAAGTTGTTTTATTTATTTGTCTATATGCTATGTATTAACTTGAAATTGATGTGTGTCAATACTCTAAGTAATATTTATGTCTATTGTATTTAATAGTTCAATGGCTGCCTGTGAATTAATTTTTTTTATTACTTGTTATATTATGTTTTGGAATCCCCCCCCCCCCCGGCCTCCACTGAAAATGGGTCTCTGATCCAGTGAACTTTCCTGGTCAATAAATAAATAAATAAATATAAATTTTTGGGGGGCTGGCAATATATTTTAAAGAACTTTTTTCCGTGTTTTTCTGTGAAAAAGATGATTTTTAAAAACTTGTAGTTTTTACTGGCATTTGCTCCTTGCATTCCCCAGGAAACAGGCATCATTTTTGTTTTGACAATGAAACAAACTGTCAGTTCCCTAGTTGGTCCTTTATCCAACCACAAAAAGAAAAAGTTAAGCAAACAGCAAATGCCACCACAGCAGGCTAGCAGTTTGCCTCAGACTCAGGTGGGTGACTTTGCTATGGCCATTTATTGTACATCAGACTACTTGTGTAGCACCTATAGCTGCTATGGACCGGAGGTTAGCCATGTCCTCTGCAGCTGTTCAGGTCCCCTCAGTGGGCAAGGAAGAGCCATTCTTGTCAGTTCTGGGAGAGGGAACAGAGAAGGCTTCACTGTTGTGTCAGAATGCTGCTCCCATCCCTGGGGAAGCTGCTGCTGCTGACATTACTAATACAGCTGGCCCCATTTTTCCTGTCAATAAGAAACATAAAAATAAGCATTTGTCTCCTTCTCCTCAAATTTTCTTTGACAGGAGTATTTTACTGGGTTTGGTTCAGGGTTTAATTTAGGCTATTAGTCCTTCTTGTAAAGTAGCTTCTGGAAAAAGAAAGAGGGGTACCTCTTTTTGTAAAGAGTTTCAGGATTCTGGATCTGAATAGGATGATGGAGGTACAGATAAGGGTTTTCTCCTCAGATTTCTGATTCAGAATCAGAGGAGAACAGTTTCTGAGTCTTCCTCTGAGTGTTTCTCCTTCACTAAGACAATTGTTAGTGTGATGACTTACCACTGGACCAATAATCAAGGGCCTCAATCCTCACCACTGGCAACAGTGGGAGAAATACATTGAGAGGATGACAAGGTACACACAGTATTTCCAGGTGCAGCTTTCTGCATCAAGTGCAATTTCCCTTAAGAGTACACAGAGGCCACAGTCAGACCGGAGCTGGTTTCTCCCTCTTTCTCCAGCTCTCCAACAAGACACCCGACTAGCACAGCTATAGAGTTGAGATCTTAGCTGAGTGGCCAAGCCAAGACCTCCAGCACTCTCTCTGTCCTACCAGTGCTTTGTGTCCCTGCCCAAGTAGCTGACACACACACTCTTTGAGGTTTGATTTACACACACATACACACACACACACACACACACACACACACACACACACACGCACACACACACACACACACACACACACACACACACACACACACACACACACACACACACACACACACACACACCCTGGGAAAGGCTGGCAGAGGTCTACTAGCTATGCCCCATTTTGCCCAGACTATAAGGTAGTTATCACTGCCACCAGCCAACTCCTTATCAGCTACTTTAGGGCCCTTAACAAAGGGTGTCCAATCTTACTGTGTAATATTAACACAAATGGTAGTTTGACCAAGAGCAAGGGTATTAAGAGTGGCTCACATAGTGTCACCAAATAAATATGCAAGTACTCTCAACACCTAAAACTTAAGTATCTCTACAGAGATCAGCCACAATTAAAGGTTTAAATATATTTAATAATAAATAATAAATGAACAAGAAAATACTCAGTATATATTCACCTTGACATCAGAGTTCAAAACCACTGGAAATATGTAAAACAACATTTCAGGACAGTCTCAAATAAATAAAGAAAAACATCTAAACTAAGCTTTGCTGTATTCCTGCCTGTATCTAAGAGTTACTATACCTTAGAAACTTACTTACAGAGCGAGGCTGATGTTGAGGTGAATGGTTCTTGTCAGGTCCAAGACCAAATACGGAATGCTGTGTTTCTCTAAGAGACTTCTCAAATTAATATGTCGAATATTACTGCTGGGATAGCTTGCAGAATGACATAATTTATTGTCATATGACTCTATCCCAAGTGAAACCCCCACTTCTGGAAGCTAGCAGTATTTAGCATCTACCGGTGAAAATACATGGACCTCAGAGCTTTGCCAGATGCTGGAAGTCATAAAACAATTACATTTCTCCACATTTCAAGACTAGCAATATTTCCCCTTAAAGACAATACAGAAAGCTCCCTAGTACAGACATTATGTCTCTAGCTGCCTTGAAACTGAAAGATACCATCTTTTATTGCATAGCCATAAATTAATTTAATTTAGCTATTTTTCTGAAGTTAACCTCCTGTATTCCAGTTTCCCCTGTTAAAATATATACATTTAAACAGTTACAGCAGTGCATGTACATTTCTGTTCTGTTCCAGTAGAACACACTGTAGATAACATTTCAAGCACAACCACTCTACAAAATATCTTCTCAGCACAACCAACTGTAGAGAGCAGTCTGATATACACGACATATAGTTCTAATACATTTGTAACACAAGCATCTTATATAAATCATTTTGATAGTCACCAATGACATATAATTATTTACAAAATTTCAGATAGCTGTGCTGGCAGTATCTGCCTTTGTCACAGCTAGAATGTGTCAGTGTTTTCAATAGGAGAACACTGAGGTTTCTCAGTTCCTCAGAAAATACTATGAGTTGTTACAGAAGAAATATCCAGAACCTACACCCATTCCTCCTGTTCTGTCTCCTTTACAGGATGTGTGTGTTATGGCCTGCAGTTCTGCTGACAGTCAGCCAGCTGCTCCTAAAAATCAGACAGAATGTATAAAGTTGCTCAGTCTTTGAGGTTGTTATACACTTTCCCAAACCTGACCCAACAGCTCTTGCTATAGTTGATCCCATTGCTGCTAAACACTAAGTTAATTTCAACCCTACTCTTTCTAATAAGGATGGGGAAATTACTGATAAGTATAGGATAAAAATGCACGCTTCTGAAATTTTGATTTTTAGAATTCTGAATTGTCAGGCTCATGTGTTAACATTTGTTCTGACTAATTGTGAAAGTATGAGGAATGCTTTATCTGCAGGTTCTTCTTAGGAGGAAAAGTCAGCTTTAAAATTTAGTTTCTTCTATTGCAAAGGCCACTACTTAATATTTATAGTGTGTTTATGACTCTGTTGATACTTTTTCCAGGGCTACTGTCACTGATTGCATGACTGTATTCTCAGAACCATCCACATTATGTTGAAAATGAGATTTTAAATTCTCCTTTGGATAGAGATTTAGTTTTTGGACACTCTGCTGCAGAGATGATCAAAAAGTGTGAGGCGAGGGATAAGTTGATCCAGGGAACCTCTAAGATTTTTCAGCCTTCCTTTACTAAATTGTCTGAAGGACTGTCTAATTCCTCAGCCATTTTGGTAAAAAGCATAATAAACAATCTCAACAAAACACAGATAAACATATATTTAAAAAGAAATGGCAAGGGTGGGGGGGGGGGGTCCAAACAGAAGCTTCAAACCTTCCAAAACCAAAGGCAGTCCAAGTCTGAATGACTGTTCAATAAACCTTGTGACCCCCTCCCACCCTGGCCCATTTTTTTTCTTCCAGAAAGACTGAATCTCCATTTATTTCTTTCAACACATAGGTTCAGACAAATGGGTTCTGAAGATCCTCCATCAGGGTTACAGATGACAGTGGGAAGAAATTTTTACTTTCCAGGAGGTCATTCCTCATCCTCCAGATCATTTCCTCTAGTTTTTCATAGCATGCTGTCCCAAGGAGTGATAGAGCTAGTTCCTCCTTCCCAGGTGGGGAAGGGTTTTTATTCAAGAATGTTCTTAGTGCCAAAAAAGAAAGAAAATGCTTAGAGACCAGTTATGGGTCTTTCTTCCCCAAACCTATTTGTAATAATGCCCAAATTCAAAATTATGTTACTTCACACCTATTACATGTTACCTGTTCTGCAGCTTTCAAGCTTTCTAGTGACATTTGACTTAAAAGATATTTGTCATCACATCCTTATTCATCTAGACCTTCAGATGTTTCTTAAGGTTTTGTGTGTCTGAATCATATTATCAGTTTTCTGCCATACCCCTTGGACTATCCACTGCACCAAGAGTGTTCACAAAATGTCTAGCTCCAATTATAGCTCATTGCAGGCAACAAGGTATCCACATTTTTGCATATTTAGACAAATTGCTTATCTTTGCAGAGTCTTTTTCAAAGTGTCAGGAATCTCACTTTTGGATGAAAGAGCTCTTAAAAAAGTCCAAAAAAGAGCAGCCAGCCCAAAGTGGTGTACAAATAGTATTTAATGTGACAATAAACAGACTGGTTTCGGCAGATATTACATAGCCTTCCTCAGTGTAACAAAACTTCCACAAATAGCCACATTATACATGTAACAGTTAATTGACAAAAGAACATGATTGGTCACAATTGCTTATTAAGCCCAGAGGGGAATAACCCCCCCCCCCCACAGTTTGATGATCCATTTTCTTTCTTTGGAATTTAATATATTGTGCCAACCAACCTTATTCCCTTTCTTACCAATGACTATATCTATAATAGTAAATCTGAAATTGGCTGTAGGGTGATTCAAAACATGCTTATACAAGGCACTACTTGCTTTCTTATTTTTAATGTCAGTAATATGTTCACTAATACGGAGTTTCACAGGTCTCGAAGTTTGTCCTACATAAAACGCAGAGCATGAGCAGGTAGCTAAGTAGATCAACCATTCGCTAGAACAATTAGCAAAAAACCTTATATCATAAACCTGGCCAGTGTTTCTGCTAGTAAATTGTTTGGTCTTGTCCACCTGGATACAATGGGTGAAGTGCCCACATGGGAAACACCCAAACAGATGATCCCCCATCAATGTTGTTTGGCACTGTGGCTGAATGTCCAAGAACCCAGTTTTGTAATGAGTAAAAAGAGAACCCAATGTTCTGCCTCTCCTTTTTTTACTCATTACAAAACTGGGTTCTTGGACATTCAGCCACAGCGCCAAACAACATTGATGGAGGATCATCTGTTTGGGTGTTTTCCATGTGGGCACTGCACCCATTGCATCCGGGTGGACAAGACCATAGTGTACCCATTGTACCTCAACATGTAACCTTTGGATTCTATATTCCCACCTTCTTTATTTCCTACATCTAGACCCGCATCAGGCAAGTTAGCCAAGTTCAATACCTCTGCTTACATTTTTGTTTTAAATGACGTGCTATTAGAAGGAGTTATAGACATGGATACATTAAATTTTTTGTATAACAAACAGCCGAGGGTTCCTAATATATCTGGTATTCCAAAAACTCATAAGAATATTACAGACCCCCCAATGAGACCGATAGTGGCAGCTAGTCAATCAGCCACTGCATCAATAGCCAAATATTTGGATGTTAAGTTGAAAACTGCCTCCTTAAATTCCCAGAATACACTCAAAGACTCATGGGATTTCCTTAGGAAAGTAAAAAATGAGTTGTTTTCAGACCAATTGATGTTTGTAACAATAGATGTGGTTGATCTGTTCACTTCCATCCCTCATAGTGACGGGCTGGAATTTTTGGAAGAGGGACTAAAAAAGTGTGGAAAATTTAGTGATAGAGATATATATTTGAGAATTACCCTTATGGAAGTGGTTCTCAAATATAACTTCCTTTATTATGAAGGGGAGTTTTTCCATCAGGAAAAAGGTGTGGCAATGGGAGCAATGTGTGCACCAATGTATGCTAATTTGGTCCTTTCATGGTGGGATCAAAAACACATTTTTCACTCCATATACAAGGATTATTGGGTTTTATATAGTCGATTTCTGGATGACATATGTATCTTTTGGACAGGAGGGGAGGATAAGTTTAATGAATTTGTGAAATATATATCTTCAACTACTAATTTTCTTTTAAATTTACTTATAATTTTGGACATGAATTCATTGATTATAAAGCTCTAGGCGAAAAAAGGTAACCCAGTAGATACACTGGAATTGCCCACTTGTAAAATAGAGGCAAAAGGTACTTAAACTGCCACTTTTTGTCTGCTTCAAACTTGGTATCTACCCAGAAAGGACACAGCTGACATCAGTGATGTCTATAGATTGTTTTTCCCTAATAGATTCTGATAATTCCTAACAATTTCGGCTATTTAGACACTTACCCTGAAATCTTTAGCTGGGGGGGGGGGGGGGTGTATGAACTCATGTCTATAGATTGTTGTTTGCAGCATTTGCTGCTCAATTTCTCCTGAGTGTGATTTTCTACAAGAACTAACTACTTCACATTACCTGTGGCCATTCCCACCCCCCCTCCTCCAATATTGACTCAGCAAAGTTTTTTTAAACCCCTAGAGCCATCTTGGCTTACTCTCAGCAGCTGCCAATTCCCTTTAGCTCATGGTGTATCTCATTGTAAGTGTTTGAGCTTTATTTTTTACATTGCAGCTAAGGTCTCTACAAACTCAATTGTTCTATTGCTTTGTTTTTGTCAGCATTGCTACTGTTGCAGAACTGGTCTCCTATTTATTTATAAAAGTTGTAGTCAAAGTGTTACAATGTATCATTTTCCAGTCTGACTTGGTGCTTAGTGTGCTTAGTGCTGCTAGCACTTACAGATGCTAAAATATCAAACTGGGTTTCTTCTCCTCGTTACTTTTGTTTAGTACATAATTTTTAGCTAAAATAGATGCTAAGCAGCGTGACTGAGTGTTCTGTGATTCAGTGTGAAGGAAAGCAATAAGTTAAATACAGAACACTATATTACGGCTATAAATCCTGTTTTGCTGCCAACTCAGAGCGATCCTTAGTTGTTTTAACTGCTGTACCATGAGAAATATTATAGCAATGTAGATATGTAAATGTCTGTGTTGTGATATTTAAGTACTGTTATATACAACTTTTGTGATAGTTTACTACTGCTATATCTGTGATAGAACTGTCTCTTTAAATTCAAGGGCTACCTAAATTATCTGGTATATATCAATAAGTCAGGTGTTTTTTTTTTTTTTATGTCAAGGGTTTCATGTGCGAATGCATAACAGTTGCCTGAGCCTTTTTTACTAAACACTTTGTACCTGTGTAAATAGTGTAACGTGCTGCTACTCTTAAACCCAGTAACCCTCCTGCCTGGGTGATAATTTATTATTTCAGTTACTTTTTACAGCACTTCTCTCTCATTCCCCTTTCTGAGACCTTAACATAATAATTGTTTTTGTCTCCATCTTTTCATTTAGTGACCACTGTCCCTGCGAACGGGTTCTCTCTCAGTCCCCCACTTGCTGAATCCTTGGCTATTGGCCGCATCTGCAGTGAAGAAACCAGCTACAAGGACTCAAGGGCTTTAAACAGAGAATAAGTTACTGTAGGTGTCTAGCTACCCTCTTAGCCTGCTACTGTAAAAAGTACCTGGTCTAAAGCAGAAATAACTGGCTCTACCCATGGCTAGGGACGGCAGCTGCACCCCCACCCCCATCTGCTGTAAATACATTCCCCAGTTAACTTTTTCTTTTTAGTTATCAATAAACCAAGATAAAGCACTAAGTGAAAAAGGTAACCCAGTAGATACACTGGAATTGCCCACTTGTAAAATAGAGGCAAAAGGTACTTAAACTGCCACTTTTTGTCTGCTTCAAACTAGGTATCTACCCGGAAAGGGCACAGCTGACATCAGGTCTATGGATTGTTTTCCCTACTAGATTCTGATAACTCCCAACAATTTGGCTATTTAGACACCTACCCTGCAATCTTTAGCCTGGGGGGGTTCTAGCCTGCTCAGTTTGCTACACTCACTCCGCTCCCCTCCCTGCCCCCTATTTCCACCCACCGCCAGTACCTCTGCATTTATTTTTAGCCTTAACCTCACCCCTACTTGCCAGCAATTAGGCTACACAACTACTCACCCCCTCCCCCTACATCCAACACAATCATGCTACTACCTAATATAATAACAATTCTAATCTGCGTAGTTCTAGCTCACATTACATCCTACCAAGGCTCCACAGTCACATACCCCAACAACTTCCACTGTACTCTCTCAACACCCTCCCTCAAACATTTACACTATAACTACACAACCCCTGCTACCAAAACCATCCTCCCAATACACACACTCCATTACCAAACACCTAACACATTGAAAATAAAATATCCCTGAGATACCATAAGCAATTTACTATGTATATAAAACATATCCTAAACACCCTCTATAAACTAGCCCTCGCTGGAGACATCCATCCAAACCCTGGTCCTCCCAAATCCAACCCAACTACAAACCCTAGTCCAAGCAACCCCCCCACAACTCAACTCCTAGCCAGCAAGAAAACAAAAAGACCTCCTTATAATGTCCCTAAACATCAGAAGCATATGCAATAAAATCCAAGAACTACACGCCAGCATAAGCATATATTCCCCAGATATTCTCTTCCTAACTGAAACCTGGCTCAAACCTCACATCAAAAGTGAGGAAATACTTCCACCTGAATACAACATCCTTCACATAGACAGATTGTCCAAAAAAGGAGGTGGTGTAGCATTGATATTTAAACACCACCTCAATATTCAACTCCTGAACTCATCTGCCCCTCACCACAACAATGAAGACATCCTTTATGCCAATCTCAAATGAAACCCAAACAAAACAATCAATATCATAGGATGCTATTTCCCACCAGGGCAAAATATTACACCCCTAGAAAATCTCCTGAGCTGGGCTATTCTATTTCTACCCCAGGAAACCATCATCTGGCTATCCTGCAATAACAGTCTCCCAACCATTCACCTTAATCTCCATGGATTCACTCACCTCATTCAATCCCCTACCCGAATCAACAAGATCCCTAACAATCATACCTTACTTGACTGGATCCTAGTCAACAAAGCCCCTCACTCTTACCTAGCAGGCTGCTTACCTGACAGTCTTAATGACCACTCCCCCACTTTCCTAATTCGGCACCACACAAACAGTCTGAAGCCCATTATCTACAGGCAAATACGGAACAAGTCCACCTTCAACCCCAACTCCTTCATCTCCTCCCTGCAAAAAATTAACTGGTCACCATTAAAATACCTCAACCTGGATGAAGCTGTCCACTCCTTCAACGGTACCTTCCTCTCCATCCTAAACACCCATACTCCTGTAAGAAATGCCAAAGTCAGATCCAGGCATGCCCTATGGTTACAAAAGACCACCAGAACCATAATGAAATCTAGAGACAAGGCCTGGGAGCACTGGCGACTAACAAAAAATAACCCAGATAGGCAATCAGTCTTTGAACTGCACAATAAAGCCAAAAAGCATATAAAATTAGACAAATCCCTCTACTATAAATCCACCCTAAACTCTACCAACCACAACCCTAAGCAATTCTGGTCCACACTATCCTCCACCCAGGGAAGGTTGATACCCTGAAGTCATCCATTCCCTCCTCCTCCAGAAGTATTGCTGAATCCTTCAACAAACACTTCACTGAAACTATAACATCTCTAAACAAACAACACTTCCCTATTACTCCTAACCCTAAACCCCCCACTCCTCTTTTCTTCTTCACCTCAGTACCTACCTCCAACATAAAAAGACTATTGTCAAAACTTAAACCCACCAAACTCGCAGCTGACAACCTCCCCTCTGAATACTTGAAAATTGCAGCTGATACACTAGCTTACCCAATTTCAATTCTAATCAACTGTTCCATAACAGAAGGATATGTTCCCTCAAAATGGAAAATATCCCACATAATTCCCCTCCACAAAGGCACCCCCTCCACTGACCTCTCCAATTATTGCCCCATTGCTATCCTCTCCCCTCTCTCCAAGATACTTGAAAACTGTATCAACACCCAGGTCTCCAACTACCTCTTAGCTAATAATCTCCTCTCCAAAACCCAACATGGTTTCAGGCCATATCACAGCACTACCTCCGCTCTGCTCTCCTTCACCAACACTATACTTCATCACAAAATCAATGACCTCTTCTCTACTGCCATATTTCTAGATCTCTCAAAGGCCTTTGACATGGTATCTCATGAGCTACTACTATCTAGTCTCCCCAACCTCTCCTTCTCACAATCAGCCTGCAACTGGTTCCACAGCTATCTACACGGATGCCAGCAATCAGTAATCTGGGACAATAACATATCACCTCACCTCCCAATTACTCTCAGAGTTCCCCAAGGGTCTATCCTTGGCCCTCTGCTATTTTCACTTTTCACTAACAACCTACATGCTGCCACCACACAAGCATCTCTTATACAGTACGCAGATGACTCTGCTCTCATCTGCTCTGCCCCCACTCTACCAGTATTACAACAAATCACAGAGGAATCATTCTCTTCTGTAGAAAGCTGGCTATCCAATGCTCAGCTCCTACTCAACCCAAATAAGACAAAACTTCTCCTGTTCCAACCTTCCAAAGCCACCGAAAACACCCCCCACTTCAACATTTTTGCCAAAGACAATACCATCATCTCCCCATCAGATCACACAAAATTACTTGGTGTGAAAATAGACAACAAACTTAGATTTGACACCCATATATCTCTCACAATAAAAAAGTGCATTATATTGAAGCCGCCAATTCCTAACCAAGGTGGCTAGAATCTCCATAACCAATTCCCAGCTAATCTCCACCCTACTCTATGCATCCCCCATACTTACCAACCTTAGACAGACAGACCTACACAAGCTGGATGCTTGTTACAACAAAATTGCTAAATCTGCCACTGGAACCTCCTACCACAGCCATCATTGTATCTCCCTTAAAGAACTAAACTGGCTAGAACTCCCACAACTCCTTCACTTTAATCAACTCACCCTCATTCATAAACTTATTAACCATCTCCTTAACACCCCTTCCCTTCAAACCCTTCTCCAGCCCTATCACCCCACTAAGCCCCTAAGATCAAGCAACAAAAATCAACTCACTGTTATCAAACCCAAAAACTCAGCAGGAGAAGCCATATTTTCATGTACCATATCTAAACTTTGGAACAATCTTCCACCCTCTATAACTACTCTACCTTCCAGCAGCCTTTTCAAGATTGCGCTCAAATTCCACTTAAATTTGCACTGGCTTTGTCCTTGTTCTAATCCAGACTAACACCCCTGCCCTTACCTTCCCCCACCCACCTAGACTCTTAACCCAACTATACTACCGCCACTACTAATCACAGTCAGAAATAGCTGGTTGTCTTTACATACTTTAACATTTTGTCTGATAACTTTGTTACTAATATTATAAACGACAAGAAACTATATTAACTTGCAACATTTACTGTATATACTGTTGATAATCGATATCTTGTTAATGTATTAAAGCCAACAATTTGTAATGTTGTTTACTACTGCTGCAACTTTGTATCTCTATTTATCATGTACATGATTTGGAGCTTTTCTCTCCAGGCATCCACTGAAAAAGGACCTGTGTCCAGTCGGAATTTCTCGGTAATCAAATGTAAATAAATAAATAAGTAATTAATTAATTTAGATGTAAGGATTAGAAAGGATAGGGAGAATAAAAAATTTAAATCAGAAGTTTATAGGAAAGATACATATTGTAATTCATTTTTACACTTTCAAAGTGCACATCCCTTTGCCCAGAAGAAGAGTATTGTCAAAGGTCAACTTGTTAGGGGCAGTAGGATGACCTCGGATGATGAAGAGTTTTTAAAAGAAGTGCATTTTTTAAAAGGTATGTTCTTAGAAAGGGGTTACCACGCATATATGATTGATGAGGTGATTAAGGAAGTGACTTTACATAGAAGGAACAGATTTGCCCCAATGCTAGGAGTAGAAGATATTAATACAGGAAGTGATGAGATTAGTAGTAAAAATAGTGGCTATGAGAATGTCTTTGTTCTTGATTATAGTGGAGACGCAAATGATATTATAGAATCACTGAAAGAAGAATGGGACAGATTTAGCAGTTTATCTGATTTGAATCTTCAGTTTGACACACCTTTAAGGTTTGTTTTTAGGAAGGGGAAATGTATAAAAATATATTAGAAAATAATAATTACACCAAAGGAAATAAAAAAGCTGAAACTTTTAAATGTGGATCTTCCCACAATGTCCCTACATTCTTAACAAATCTGAGGTATATGTTTCTAGTTATAACAGATGTATTGCCTCTAAGGTATACTCTAACTGTGAATCAAAAGGGGTGGTTTACCTTGTGACTTGTAAGAAATGTGAAGGTTTTTATGTGGGGAAGACCGAGGGGTGTATAAGGAGAAGAATCTATGAACACCTATATGATATTAAAAAATGTAACAACAAAAATGCTTTAGTTAAACATATAGAAAAATGTGGGCAAGCAACCTTTAAGTTTTTTATACTAGAGGAAGTACAAAGAGATGCCAGTGGGGGACCATGGGAAACACAATTAGAATACCGGGAGGTATACTGGCAGTTGATTTTAGAAGGCAATAGGTGGCCCGGTTTAAATGACATGGTGTCCCTGGCACCTGTTTTGAAGTTACGGCTGCAAAGTTGTAAGCCTTTATTTGTATACCTTCCTAGATTATTTTAAAGTTTCAAACCTATGTAAAGCATTTTGGGTTTTATGATACTTTTTAGTTTCATGGTTTATTCACAACTTTTTAGTATCAATAAGTCAAAGAGAGATGCACTTTTTCTACAAAGGTTAGGGTTTTATTACTATTTTATTTGGTTTTGACAAGTGTGTTTACATAGTATTTTTGGCAATAAGAAACCATCAGTTTTTAGATTTAGCAGTATGTTAGACATGAGGTTTTAGCAGCCCACACAAAATATATATGAATTTTTATGTACCTTTCTTGTTTTTAATGTTTTATACTTTTAATATGTACATTTGTAAGTTCTACATGTTTATATCAAGTGGCTATGGGTCACTTTTTTATGTTGATCATTTTATAATTGATGTTTAATTATTTTTTTGGAACCTATTAACGAGGACAGGTTTCACTATATAATGTTGAGTGTGGAGGCTTGGCATTATTCTGGTGAATTTATGGACAAAAACGTACTGTATACTGGTGTTCCAGCATTAAGTGTTTGCTGTGTCCTTAACAAAATAGTTTTCCATGTTAAGAACCTCAAGTCAGCCAGATCAGCTAGTTCAAATGGATCAAGTGTTAACATCTGTAACACAAAATTAAGATCCCAAGGAAGGACCATCAGTTTTCTTTGAAATCTCTTAGGCAAAAGCTCTTTCAAGAAAATTTTGACATGAGACTACATTGAAAGAGGAGGATCCATGGGCAGACATGCTGAAATGTCAGATAAATGAACCTTGATACAGGAATAAGAAAGGCCATTTGATGGTAACTCACACAAATGGTGTAAATCCAGAGAACAGCTAGCCCTAAATGGGCAATGGTTATGTTGCTGGCACCAACTAGAAAACCTTTTCCATTTGCTAATATATGCTTTTCTAGTAGCAGGCTTTCTTGCTTCCATTAGTACCTGCTGCACGTCCTCAGTAAACAGGTGCTTAAAAGGAAGTAATACCTTATCATCCAGGCAGTCAATTGAAGATGAATGATGTCCAGTTTTTTCAAACACCCCTGTTCTTGTGCGAGCAGATCTAGTCTGTGAAAAAGGTTGTGTAATTGTCCCTGGCCATTTCCAAAGGAAGGGAGAATCACAGTTGCTGAGGCCAGAAGGGAGTCACCACAATGATCTTGGGGATTCATTTGGAAACTTCAGAAGTACCCTGGATATTAGTGAAAAGGTGGAAAAAATACAGGAATATTCTTGCCCAAGGAAAATAAAAGGCAGCTGTCTTCTAGGCCTTCTTGCATAGAGTCCTGGAACAGGATCATGCCAGTTGTTTGTTCAGGTTGAAGGCAAAGATGTCTACTTGAGGAATTCCCCACAGATAGATCAAATTTTGGAAGACCCCCTGGTCTATTTTCCATTTGTGAGGATGTGCCCAGGTTCAGTTCAGCTTGTCTGCCACACACTTTTGCTCTAATGCAATGTACAATGCCTGTAGAATGGGATTGTGCTGTCAAGCTATATCTGAAGCGAACATGGATAGTCTGCAAGGTGGATACAACCTGGCTCCCCCTTGCTTGTTGATGTACCACATGACTGCAGCATTGTCTGTAACCACTTGAAGGGGTCCTGGGAATCAAAACTGGTTCAGGGAGTTGACTGCCTTAATCAGTCAGTGAAAGCGTCTCCTTGATATTTATGTGCTTGCATCTCTCCTTGGTGTCACTCACCCCTTGTACTTTATTCCTCCCGAAAATGCTCCCAAAGAAAAGTTTGAAGCATCTGTGGTGACTAACTGCTTTGGAGCAGGGAGGGAGAAGGGGAGACCTTGATTTAACGATATCTGTTATCTCCACCAAAATATTTTGATTCTGACAAACCCTCAGCACTGGGATTTGAAAAGAAAGGGTGTTGATGCTGAGACCAAACAGATTTCAGATACCACTGTATCTTTCTTATATGGAGTCTTGCCAGTGGTATCATGGGAATCATAGATGCCATAAGACCCAAAATCCTAAGGTATTCCCTTGCAGTGATGGAATTCTGAGTGGAAAAGCTTAGAAATAGATCTAAATGAAAATCTATTTTTTTCATGTAGAAGAAAAGCTGTTTGAACTGAGATGTACAGTTGACATCCCAGGAGCAGTCTTGTGTGAGTGAGTCAAGAAAGACTTTTGACTGTTCTATTGGACTTCCAGCTTGTGTAAGAGATCTCTCACCTGAGAGAGATTTCTGACATTTTGAAAAAGACTCAGCAAAGCTAAGCAAGTTGTCTAACTATGCAAAAGTGTGGGTACCCTGTAGCCTGCAATGAGCTATAACTAGAGCTAGACATTTTGTGAATACTCTTGGTGCAGTGGATAGTCCAAAGGGTAAGGCAGAGAACTGATAATGTGATCCAGGCACACAAAAACCTTACAAAATGTCTGAATTCTGAATGAATAGGGATGTGCTAATAAGCATCTTTTACGTCTAGTGTTACCCGGAAATTTGAAAGAGGAAGAAGAGGTAACAGGTTGTAAAGTGACACCATTTTGAATGTGGATATCCTCACAAACAGGTTTAAGAAAAAGAAACCCAGAACTGGACTCCAAACATCTTCTTTCTTTGGCACTAAGAGCATCCTTGAATAAAAATCCTTCTCCACCAAGGAAGAAGGAACTGGTTCTATCACTCCTTGGGATATAATGTGATGAAGAATATTTAAAAACAAAATGGATTTTGATCTGGACGATGAAGAATGAATCTCTGAAAAGAAGGAATTTCCTCCCATTGCCATCTGTAACCTTGATGAACAATTTTCAGAACCCATTTATCTGAAACAATCTCTGGCCAAAGAGAAAAATTTAGATTTAGAATTTCTGGAAGAAAAAAGGGGCCAGAGTGGAAGGTGTCACAAGGTCTCTTGAATAGTCATTCAGACTTGTTAGATTGTCCTTGATTGTAGAGGTTCAAGACTTATTTTTGAACACCCTTGCCATTTCTTCTTAAAAGTCCATTTACCTCAGTTTTGTTGGGACTGTTCACGCTGTTTTTTGTCAGAACTGGTTGAGGTGATAAAAAATCCCTTGGACAATTTAGAAAAGGAGGACTAAAACATCTTAGAGATTCCCTGGATCTACTTGTCCCTTTTACTACACTTTTTGATCAGCTCTACAGCAAAGGGAGCAAACTCAAAATCTCCATCCCAGGCAGAATTTAAAAATCTAATTTTAACATTATCTGTGAGGTTCTGAGAATGCAGCCATGAAACCTTCTTAAAATAGTACCAGTGGCCATAGCTCTGGAAGAAGTATAAACAGAGTTATTTTCACACTGCAAATAATGAGTAGTGACGTGGTCAGTAGGAGAAACTAAGTTTTCTTACAAGAAGAAACTGCAGATAAAGCATTCCTCATACTTTCACAATTTGTCAGAACAAACTTTAACATATGAACATTGTCAATTTAAAATTCTGAAAATATGAGTGTAAGAAGTATGCACTTTTTCACATCCTTAGAAAGATTAGGATTGGCATTAACTAAGGGCTTAGCAGCAGTGAGATCAACTGAAGCTATAGCTGCTGGGTCAGGTTCAGGAATAGTATATAAAATTTTAAAAGACTGAGGAACTTTAGACATCTTATTTTCCTTTTTGGGGGCACAGACTGACTATCTGGAAAAGAGCAGGTAGTAACACGCACATCCTCTAAAGCAGGTGGAACAAGAGAAATGGGTGTGTATTCTGGAAAATCTGTCTTTAACTTATAGCATTTTCTGTGGAACTAAGAAACCTCAGTATTCTCACACTGAAAACGCTGGCACATTCTACAACAGTCTCAGAGAAAGAGAAACCCTCAAAGAAAGAATCAGAAACTGAGCTCTCCTATTAAGCCTGAATCAGAAATCTAAGGAAAAAATGTATCCATCCATCTGAATCTTGAATCCCTCCAGGAAATGAGGAATCTCTCATCTCATACCCAAAATTACTTTACAAGAAAGATCAATAGCCTGAATTAAACCCTGAGCCAGACCCAGTAAAATACTCCAATCCAAAGAAATTTGAGGACGAGTAGATACATGCTTGGTTTTCTGTTACTTTTTGACAGGAAAAATGGGGCCAACCATGTTACTAATGGCAGCAGCTGCATCCACAGGTACAGCATTCTCACGCAACAGGGAAACCATCCAACTTAAGGACCCGAACAGCCATAGAAAACATGGGTAACTCCCAGTTCATAGTGTCTAATTTTTGCACCAGAGGGATCTGGGGTAAAAAAAAAAACAAGTGATCTGAGGTACAACAAATGGCCACAGCAGTCACCTACTTGCATTAGAGGCAAACTGTGGTGTCAAAGGCTGTTTGCTTAACTTTTTCTTTTTGTGCCTGGAAGAAGGACTGATCATGGGACCTGTAGTCTGTTCCACGGTCAAGCAGAAAATGGTGTCTCTTTATTTGGGAAGACAAGTAGTAATTGCAAATGCTACCAGTTCACAAAGGTACATTTTTAACAGAAAAGACACAGTAAACAACACTTTAAAACACTATTCCAGCCCCACAAAATAAAATAAACACAATTTATCCAGAGAAAAAATGTTTCCAGTTATTTTACATTACTTTTAAACTGACAGTAAAAAATGAACACTCCATTTAAAAGTACATTACAGTCTTGAGACAGACCCTTAAATATAACACTCAGCTTTAAAATAACTTTTCTGAAGAAGAAAATAATAAAACATCAACAGAGTTAAGAAAATGGAAGTTTTTTTTCCCCAAAGGGAACTTATCTGCCCAGCAAAGAAAAGCACAAGCCAACCGTTGATTCTCAAAATCCTCAAGGGAGCATACTCTTTGGCAGAAGGCAGCAGTAAAGCTCTGAAGGGCTTCACTCCCAGACTTGTCTTTTAATCATATCAGCTCAAGCTTCTTGACAGTTTGGGTATGTGGATTATCCCCTAAATCTTTAGAAGCTGTCTGTCTGTTATACCCTTGGCAGGATATAACCTATATAGCTAAGACTACTGTAGCAATGATCAATGTAGTAAACATCACTATGAATCTGTTTAAAAGTTAGCTATGACTATGAAATTGAGTATGATCATTTAAAGATCATCAGAGAAGCGGTGTCTCACATTCTTAAAAACACACACACACACACACACACACACACACACACACACACACACACACACACACACACACACACACACACACACACACACACACACGTACTTGCTCTTGGTACATTCATCTGTATGTAATGTCAACTGTCTATTTTTGAAAAAAAGTACTATGAAACTGTAGGGCAGGTATGTAGTACAGTTTAGAAGAGTACAAAGGTTTATCCATGAAGCATTATGGAAGGTGATGATGAGGGTGGAATGATAGTGCTGGGAGCAGATGTTGGAGATAGACGTTGAAGTGCACATGGGAGTCATGTATGAAGTGTGCAGTGGTATTGTATTAAAGTTCCATGAGTGTGTGAAAATACAGTCAGGAACATTCTGGTGAGTTGGGAGGTAAGCACAGCACAACTAATATCATATCTAACATCATATCTTGGCTTAGATGCCTAAATATAATACATAAATGAGTCACTATTTCCACAGAAACAAAACTTTAAAAGTGAACTATAACACTCATAAGGACAATGGCAGTACAACACATAGATACAACCTATTCTCGCCATTGCACAGACGTAACTATGACTACTTGAAAAGCAGTGTCATAAAATACCCAGTGTAATACTAATTAAATTACAAGACTGTTTGTGAATGCATTTATATAGAGTTATCCTGTCACAGTTAAATCCCATGAAAAAATAAGATCAAGTCACTGAAACAAGACTGACACACTTCAACATTTACAGCTCCACTATCACCATTCCACCCTCCACATTGTTTCAGGAATGTCTTTTTTTCCCATGTAAACTGCAATATATATTCATGTCACTGCTTACCTATCATGACATCATCCTGGAGGAGCAGAGGTTCATAGAAAAATAAGTTTCAGAATGCCAACGGAAACTCTGTTTTGACAACTTTAGCTAGGAAATAAACAATTCCACCAAAGAAAGCACACATAACAGTTACCACTACGGTAAGTAATACTGCTATTGCAATGCATGCAAAACAATAGGCCAGATTCATAAAGGTTACTATAAATTATAAACTATGTGTACACTTTCTGAATTGAAGAACATACCTACCACAATGCCTGTGCTGTCTATCCACTCAGAAAGTTTACACTAAGTACACATACAGTGTACACTTTGTGGTAATTTTGTATGTCAGAACACTTTAATATGCTTAATTTATCTTACTCATTCTGAAAAATTACATTCTGGAAAAGAGAAGAATTTTGACATACTGATTATTGTTATTCTATCATGTTCAGTGCCTGTTCTGTCCAACAGTTTCTAACATAAAACAAAAGTAATGTACATCCATAACAATGGATGTGTGCTGTCTGCTTCCCTCACTCCTCAACAGATGGGTTATCAGATCTGTATAGTAGCTGACTTTGGCCACTCTTGGGCTTTAGATCCAAACCTCAGGCTCCTCACCTTACCCATAATCCCCTATAACCAGAGAGTTAGCTCAGATTGAGTTTACCCATACCCTACAATAAAAACTGTAATGTCAACCTACAAAAATAAAACACCTCACCGTAGAAACCTGCTTCCTGGCCTAGAGCTTAAAGAGTACATGTCCAAACCATGGGAAATATCAGTGTGGTAACTCCAGGTACAAAAGAAAAACAACTGGATGGAGAAAGGTAGGAGGGAAGCTGAGGAAAGTTGAAAGACAACATGGCTCTATCATTATGGCAAGTATGTAACTAAAGTGACTCATGTTGTTCCTTCTGTTCATTCTTTAATAGATGGGATAGAGTCTCCAGCTACTATAATCCTTGGGAGGTTTCACTGAAGGACATTTCAGAAAACAGACAAACCAGAAGAAGTTCTAAATATGGATTGTAAATCCAACTTGTAATGAGATATGATGGCATGGACACTGGACCAAGTAGCTGCAGGCCAAACATCATCAAGTGATACTCTGGAGAAGACAGTGGAATTAGCCACTGATCTAGTTGAATGAGCCTTAGGTGGTTTATGTAAGGATAATGCCTTCTCCTTATAGACATGTGAAATACAATTAGATAACCAATGAAAAAGAGTAGCTTTAGACAGTTTACCTTTATTTGTGCGTAATGCACATATGTGAAAGTGGATTGAGCGAAAGGATGTTTTCAAGTTTTCGGATAGCCAAAAAAAATGCATCGAATGTGCAATAAGCAAATGCACATTGACATTCGCTCATTGCAGATTCGGCATTTTGGGTGCACAGTGCACTATAGTGGGGATCAGTAAATTGACCCATTCCCCACTTGATGATCTGTCCATATATTTATGAAGTACTACAAGCAGAATGCCTTTTCTATATCCAGAGCAGGCTTTGCTAGGATCAGTCTCCAGGGGCTGCTGGACCCTTATCCTCCTCTCAGGTTGGGTAAGCTTTGGGAATCTACCCATATGCCAGTAAGGCAGTGTGTTTGTTGAAAGTAGTACAGCTGTGTAAGTCCTACTTACTTGAAACAGTAGATGTTCCTAGAACACACTGCCTTACTGGCAGTAGCAACCCACCACCACCCTATTTGGGATGTACATAGTTTGGAGTTGGAGATGCTGTTGAGTTACGCTCAGCTGCCTTTTTTGTTGTGTGTGTTTTTTGGTTTGGAACAGTACATGTCCAGAAGCTTGCATTTTCATCTTATCTTCCTTCTGGACACTAGAAAGCTGAATGGGTCCTGTCTGTGGGTACGAAAGACAGTCCCTGTACTCTCAGATGATTGGTCCATCACACCCACAGACAAGTAGGGGGAAGTGCTGTCAGATTTAGTAGACAGCCACAGATATGGTAGCAGGTCACTATTAGTCATACACCTGTAGGGCAGTGTGTTCTATGAACAGCTACTTCTACAAGTAAGATTTATACAACTGTACATTTTATATCTCAAGAGTTTCCATCTTGATTTAATTTGACAAGGACTGATAATTTACAACAGATGCAAAAGTTACATAAGAATGCATTTATAAACACTGCACATTGACATACTTAGTTTAAACACTAAGAACAGGATTTCCTAAGAAAATCATTTCATTGTTGTGATTTGACAGTTATGACCCTGTGACATGAATACCTATTCCAAATGCATACAAGTGCTGTCATGCATTTCTTTAAACTTTGTAGCTGACAACATACCTCTGAACTGTACAGATTTTCGTAGAATATCCAGATTTTGGCCTCATATTTTGGTCCATTTTTCATATACTTGTGTATTTTTGGCAAATTAGTGATAAATCATTACATCTTGCAGTTAGGAAATAATGACAGACATTTGAGTTTCAGACTTCATATCCTTCAGAAAATTCATGCCAATGCAAAATCTTGCTATTCTATCAACTTTCTAAGTTTGTAAGAGCAATATTTATAAATTGTCCCTATTTTTGGGCCTTTGTCCCACTTTGTCCAGATTTATTGCTCTAAGATGTTGAGAGGTATGGTGGGCAACATTTAATTAGAACTTTCTCATGCTTGCAGGCATATAGCCATATGTTGAATTAAATCATGTCCACCAAAATGGATATTGGAAATATGCCATTTTCACAGAAACCAAGTGGTTGCATATGTGTGTGTATGTGTGTGTGTGTGTGTGTGTGTGTGTGTGTGTGTGTGTGTGTGTGTGTGTGTGTGTGTGTGTGTGTGTGTTTGCTTGTTTCTGTGAAAGCGAGAGGCAGAGAGATGAACATATGTGTGAAATAATATCTAACAAGCACTTGCCATTGCAGTTTTTGATCCACACTGGTGAGGGACTCCAACAGTATAGTATAAGGCATTATAAGAGAGAGAACTGTAGGTTGCATACACCTTCTAAAACAGTGGTGTAAAATAAATTCTGATGAGTAATAGTTTGCCTTACCATAGTTACATGAGTTTCGTTTATCCCTGTCTATCTTGCTTGTTGCTGAAAAACAGCACTATTTTTTGTCTAGTGCCTAATATAGCGGTATGTGTACTAATGAATACATTTTTATCTTGTTTACACATGTATACAACTTCAAGATTTAAAAATGAGAAAATTAGAAACTTAAATGAAACTCATACTCTGCTTGACCTGAATGTGCTAATAACTCTTGGAATTCATTTTTTCTCCATGGCCATTTACGATGTTCTTCCTTCTTTGTAAATGTAGTTAATCTGTTTATATCCTTACTACAGACTTTTTTCATTTGGCTGCAAAGCCCATCCCAGAAATTTTTATTTATTTATTTTTAATTTTCCAGAGGGAAAATTGTGTTCTGCAGTATTTTGCTGAGCAGTGGTTGAATATCAGTGTTAATATATATTCAAAAATGTTAAGTCCTTATTGACATTGCATTTAAGATCAGTTGCTAATTTTTCTTAGCATATGAATTATAAGTAGCTTCTTTTATGGACAGGTGAATGTCTCTTCATTTACTGAATGTCCCTTATTTGCCAACTCCTTTCAATAAATTAAAAAATGTGATTCATCAATGATAGTTACTGTATGGCAGACATGTTCATCATATTGATCACTTCTGCAGTAGCTGAAGCTGTATGGGTTATATCCTGCTAAGGATATAACAGCCATGCAGCTTCTGA
This sequence comes from Protopterus annectens, assembly GCF_019279795.1. Taxonomy (NCBI): domain Eukaryota; kingdom Metazoa; phylum Chordata; order Ceratodontiformes; family Protopteridae; genus Protopterus; species Protopterus annectens. The sequence goes on from NC_056735.1 coordinate 1,695,854,296, forward strand.
AGCTTCAGAGCACCTTCCAAATGCCCAAACCATTAGACAGTTTGATCTGTGAAGACTAAAAGACTGGTTTGGGCACCCAGCTCTTTAAAACTTTCCTGCCACAGAAGAGAGCACTTCTTTGCAGGCTTTAGGGGATCACCTGTCAGTTAACTCTGTTCCATTGCACGGCAGATAAGTTCATTTTCGGGAAAAAAACATTCACCAGTTCTTCTAGTAGTTTATTGTGACTGGCTCAGGGTCTTGTGCAGGCTGTTGACCCTTCTTATAAGGTGGTTTCTGGTAAAAGAAAAAGGGAATCCTCTTTTCCTGAAGAGATTCAAGATTTTGACTCTGTAGAGGAATGTGATAGGAAAAATGTAGGTTTTTCTCCTCAGATGTCTAATTCAGACTCAGACGAGAGGATGATACCTGCATCTCTCTGTCAAAGATTCTCTTTCTCTGAGACTATTTCCAGAATGTACCACTATTTTCAGTGAAAGAAGACTGAGGTTTTTCAGTCCCTCAGAAAATACTCAAAAGAGTTATTAAAACTGGAATTTCTAACCTTCACCCATCCTCCAATGTTGTCAGCATTGGAGGATGTGTTTTTACAGCCTGTGGTTTCCCTGAGAGCCAGCTACCACACCTAAGAAAACAGAATGTACAAAGTTCCTGAGTCTTTCAAGTTTTTATACAGTCATCCAAGACCTGAACCAGCAGCTATAGATTTAGTTAATCCAGCTGTTGCCAAACATTTTATTAATTTTAATGCATCTTCTTCAGACAAGCATGGTAAGGTTATTAATAAATTTAGGAAAAAAGTATATGCTGCAACTTTAATTTTTAGAATTGTAAGTTCTAAGGCTCATGTGTTAAAGTTTATTCTGACTAATTGTGAAGGTATGAGGAATGTTTTATCTGCACTTCCCTTTTGTAAGGAAAAATCTGCTTTGTGTGATTTAGTTTCTTCCATTTCTCAGGTCACTATTCATTCTTTAAAGTGTATATATGACTCTAGATACTGCATCCAGGACTGTTGCCAGTGGTACTGTGTTGAGATGGTTAGCCTGGCTGCACTCTCAGAATGTCCTAGAAGATGTAAAAATGATGTTTTGACTTATTTTTTGGGTAAAGATTTAGTATTTAAACACGTGCTACAGAGGTTATCAAAAGTGTAATAAGAGAGGTAAGCTGTTTCAGGGAATGTCTCAGATTTTTCAGCTTTCCTTCCCAAAACTTTGCAAGGGATTTGCTGTTCCTTCGTCCAGTTTTGACAAGAAAAAAAAATAAACAGACTCATCAGAATGTTGGTAGACATTTAAAAAATCGATAGTAGGTAGATTCCATAGATTAAAACAGGAAAGCCCAGAACAAAGGACAGTCAAATAAGGCAGAATGCCTGTATAAGGGGCCTTGTCCTCCTCACTCCCTGGCAGTCCCATGTCCCTTCCAGAAAATCTGAATCACCATTTCACTATTTGGCAATACATTGTTTCAGGTAAATGGGTTCTGGGGCTGATTCAGCAAAGCTACAGATTGCAGTGGGAAGAAATTTCTCCTTCAAAGGGAATCTCTCCAAATCCATTAGACCAAGCCCTTCTGTTTCCTGCTGTCATTCTGATTGGATAATATAAGCAGTTCTTCCTTCCCAGTTGAAAAAAAAACATTTTATTCAAGAATGTTTTTAGTGCCAAAGAAAGAAGATGCCTAGAGATCAGTTCTGGATCTTTCTTTCCTAAACCAGTATATGATAGTACTCAAGTTCAAAATGCTTTCACTTCACAGTCTGCTACCCCTTCTTCCTCATTTGAGTTTTTTATTATTTAAAGTATTTTAAATTTTAGATTTAAAAGACTCCTATCAACACATTCCTTTTCATCCAGATCTCAGGTATATCTTAAGGTTCTGTGTTTCTGGATCACAATGTCAGTTCTTTGACTCACCTTTTTGGCTATCCACTACTCTAAGAGTATTCACGAAGTGTCTAGCTCTTGTCACAGCTCATTGCAGGCTATAGGGTACCCAAATGTTTCCATATTTAGACAACATGCTTATCTTTGCAGATTCTTTTTCAAAGTGTTAGGAATTGTCTCACTTGGGTGAAATATCTTCTGCACAAGTTGGGATTCCAAGAGAACATTAAAAAGTATTTTTGACTCCGTCACACAGGATTGTGTTCCTGAGTGTCTGCTACACACCTCAATACAAAGAGCTTTTCTTCCACATGAAAAAAAAAATAGATCAATATTTAGATCTGTTGAATAGGCTTCCATTCAGACTTTGTTCACTGCAAGGGAATACCTCAGAGTTCTGGGTCTCATGTCATCTCTGATTCTGATTATAGCTCTTACAAGACTCCACATAAGAAAGATGCAGTGGTATCTGAAGTCTTTTGGTCCCAACACCAACACCCATTATCTTTTCAAATTCCAGTTTGGGGATTTGTGACAAGAGAAATCATTTGGTGGAGACATCAAATTTCCCTGAATCCAGGTCTCCACTTCTCCCTTCCTGCTCCAAAAAAGGCACTGCACGTGCCTAGGACTTTGCTTAGGGAGCAGTTTCAAGGGAGATAAACGCTCTGGGTGTCTGGAACAATAAAGGCATACTAAAGCATATAAGCATAAAATAGATGACTGCTCTTATCAAGGCATTTAACTGTCTGAGTCACCTTTGGTCACCAGGACCTCTTTAAGAAGTACAGACAATAGCACAGGGATTTGGTACATTAACAAGCAAGGAGTGGAGGGGGATATATCTTACCCCCTTGTAAACTGCCCAAATTAGCATGGGATATAGTTTTACAGAACAGTCTCACTCTGTAAGTATTCTACATTCTTTCAGAGAAAAACTGTGTGGCAGACTAGCTGTGCAGGAAAAAGGCAGACCCTCACGAATGGAAACTAGATCAGGGAGTCTTCTAAGATTTCATCCATCTGTGGGGAATTCTTCAAGTAGACCTTTTTGCCTCCTTTATGAACAACCGGGTAACAAAATTCTGCTGTAGGACTCCATGCAAGCAGGTCTGGGAGACGGATGCCTTTTCTTTTCCTTGGACAGGAATGTTTCTGAATGCTTTTCCACCATTTACAATGATATCCATGATACTTTTGAAGATTCAGAAGGAATCCCTCAAGATCATTGTGGTGACTCTCTTCTGCCCCAGTCAACAGTTGTTGTCCTTTCTTTTAGAATTAGCCAAGGGCTATTACCACAAACTTCCTCACAGACTGGATCTAGTCATACAATATCAGGGGTGTTTTATACACCCTGATCCCAAATAACGTCAACTGACTGCCTAGATGATAGGGTCTTAATACCTTTTAGGCACCTGTTTACTCAGATGTGTAAATTACCATTACTAATAGATGCAAGAAAACGTGCTACTAAAAAACATATATTAACAAATGGAAAATGTTTTCTAGTTGGTGTCAGCCATATAACCAGCACCCTTTCAGTACTAGTGTTTCTCTGGTTTTGCAGTATTTGAGTAACTTTCCTGTGGCTTGTCCTGCTCCTCTATCAAGGTTCATTTTTTTTCAGCATATCTGCCTACGGATACCCCTCTTTCAATGCATTCTCATGTTAAAATGTTTTTGAAATGGGTATTGCATAAGAAACCTCCAAGAAAATTAGTGGCTCCTCCTTGGGATCTTAACTTGTGTTAGAGAAGCCAACTCTTCCTTACATTTGAACTGGATCATCAGGTTGACTTGAGGTTCTTACATGAAAAACAGTTTTATTGATAGCCCTGCAATGAAAGTATCTGAGTTGCAATTTGTTATGGTGGGTCACCCTTATTTCATTTTCCGCTGTGACAGGGTTTCTTTATGACTATTCCTTCTTTTATGCCTAAAGTGGTATTTGAGTTTACTTTAAACCAAACTATCTGTCTCCCTGTTTTCTTTCCTGAGCTCAGAATGAGAACAAAAGAATAATTCATAGCTGGGATGCCCACAGACAATTCAAGTACTGTCTAGACAGAACAAAATCTTTCAGAACTTAGAATCAGTTGTTCATTTCATTCTGATAAAGGTAAGAAGAAGGAATATGTCATGACAGACCATTTTCAAGTGGTTGTCTCAAGTTATTACCATTTATTCTTCACAGCACAACAAAACTCTTCCAGCTAGGGTCAAGACAAACTCTTCTAGGGACTTGGCTTCATATAAGACTTTTTGGAAAGGGATAGACTCTAGAGGTATTCTAGAAACAGCAATGTTATCCTCTGTACATACTTTTACAAAGCACTACAAGCTAGATTCCTTTTCCAAATCTAGGACAGGCTTTGCTGGGACTATTCTCCAGGAGATCCTAGACTCTTCTCCTTGCACCTCCATTATCTTCTAAACTGTGGTAATATACCCATATAGCTTAGACTACTGCAGCAGTGATCATTATGCTGAACACAGTACAGTTGTGTAAGTAAACTTACCATGACAGTAGATGTTAAGATGATCACTGCTGTAGTAGCTGCTCCCTCCTCAATCTTCCTTATTTTTGGTGCATTTTTTATGCAAGAGTGTGGTCATCTGTTTTTCCTTGTCCCTAACAGTGTCCTCTCAGGGCTTAGCCTCCCTGTCTTAGTTGGAATGAAAGCTATAAAGGGCTTAGCACCCAAACCTGTCTTTTAGTCAGCTCAGCTCTAGCTTTCTAGCAGTTTGGGTGCATGTTAGGTGCCCTTAAGTTTTGGAAATTGGCCAGCTGTGATATCCTTAGCAGGATATAACCATATAGCATAGGCCTTACATATGTTTCACCAGTTTCTCATTGCCATAGAGGAGCATATGTGGTTCCCCCTGAGTTAAGGGATTCTATTATCTGTACCCACATTGCTATCAAGGCCCCACTTGGGACAGAGGGACAAAAGTGTATCATTTGTAAAGAATTCCATTCCATCAACTGTCAGATGGTGTGCAATGCACAGGGTATAGTATACAATCTATCAATGTGGCACCATGGCAGTGCCCATGATTCCCACATTTTGCATTATAACAGCAATTTGTGTGGGGTACCTTTCTCCAAGATCATCTTATTAGTCTGTCTTAAGTCATGGCTCATGACAAAGATATGAAACCCACAGAATATGGCAGAAAATGCATACAGTAGTGCACTATTCCAGACCTGAAGTATCATGGAACATGTGTTTGGATTGATGAAGGCCTGCTTTTGCTGTTTAGATGCCACCAGTGGCACCCTATAGTATGCTCTAGAAACAAACACCAAGATATTTGCTGTGTACAGTAATACACCACATGTTGGTATGTAAAAGATATAGAAAGGTATTGACATTGGGGACAATCAGTACTAGAGATAACAGCAGAAGATTTGCCTGATGAAGAGTTTTTGGAGAACTTGGCTGCAGAGAATGAGCATGCAATGTGTAGGTAGGCATTGACACTGGTAGTAGGTGTAGAGAATATTGAGCTACAAGACATAGATTATATCCTGACCACCTTACCATCCCAAGGTGAGCTTCCACACCAGTAGAAAAGAGAATTAGAAACAATAAAAGCAATGCCCATGATATGCAACTGCACACAGGCACCTTCAGGATAGAGGCTTGCCATTGTGCCTACGCAAAATGCTATATAAATGGGCAAAGCCCTCTTTGAGGTCATTATACAGTCAATGCACCACACTAGTCAGTTCTAAAGTGGTTTTGATGGCATCAGTCTGTGCCTGTATAACTTCCTTGTACATCCATTATGTGGCAACCGCAGAGGTAATCAACCTAGATGTGAATCAAGAACAAAGGCATTGATAGCAACTGGTACACCAGCCCCTAATTTCTTGCCCATTCTTATGTGAGTTGGCACCCCCTTGTTGTTTGGGTGTAGGGAATGAGGATGTATCTTTAGCTGCTGTTCCAGCCAATTCATTTGAGGTGGGTTGCACAGGCAAAGGAACAGTGTCTGTGGAAGGAAAGGATGATATGTCTGTGAATAAAATGAAAACACTGCCATCTGTGTTAGCATATCAGGCAGGATATTTGTGTATATTCTCAGATTAACTGGTATTGTACACCAGCATGTCTAATTGTGAAAATGTAAATAGGTTTTTAAAATGTTGAGTATTTCCCTTTTTATACAAAATGTTTAAAGAATCTGTCAGTGTTTTGATACATTTTTAACTGAACATGTTTGTGAGGGAGATTCTAAAGTACAAACTGTCCATGGAGAATCAGCTGATCAGTAGGTGATGTCATTAGAATGTTCCTGGTTGCTAGATGATTATTTCAACAGATGATTGACAGAAAAAATAACTTTTTCAAACAGCTGACTGTTATTTTTAAAATAAGACAGTTGAAACTGTTAACTGGACTATAAAAGAGACTGCCAAAGTCAGTTGTGGGCAGTTAGTTAAGAATTGTAGTCAGCTGCAGTGCTATGCAGTGCATATCCAAGAAAAAGGACACACCAAAACTGTAAGCCTGCCTTTGCCTTGCTGTTATGTTTTAAATTCGATCAGGAACAGTGTTCTCAAGTTAGATTAGGAAAGTTTAATTATTTAGATAAAGTTTTTCTAAAATGATGGACTTCTGCCCTACAGTTTAATTTTACATTTCTGGTGATTGAATTCTGGTGTTTATTGAAAATTATTGATTTACATTCTTGTAAACATTTTACTTATTATTAAATGTTTTTCATTACTTTACATTCTGGCTGGACAAACACTGTGTTCTTTAGGGATTAGAGGGTGTTTATACCTGTTTGATACTCCCCTGGTCACCTAAAATGTCTGGCTGCTTCTGGTCATAGCTATAATTTATTTTTGATATTTCATTTTTAATAATTGATCACCCTTTAAAGGGTGTGAAGACCTGTCTGATCCTGGTGCAGCATTTACCATTTGTACTGGGGAGGGGACACAGCTGGAAATCTGTGTCAGGTTTCTCGTGAGGGTTTGACTGTGTGAGATTTAAATTTAGTTTGAATGTGAGTGAGTCAGTGGTCTTAAACTGGAACAAATTGCTCTGAAGTGTATGATAAGGCACTATATTTAGGGTGGACAGAGGTATATAGTCCAGTCCCAAGAAACAGTGTGTGTTCCTCTTGTGCTTTTAAGGGAAATTTTGGAATTTTACTCTTGTGTGCTCTGTGCTCTGGTGTTTTCCGTGATGATCCCACACTGGAGTCAGTGGTGAGGATTAATTACTGACCCGGGTTTTAAGTGGAGTATGTCACATATTGGTAGCAGTCTGGTGGGATATTAAACGGACATCGCATTATTGGTGGCAGTCCAGTCGATATTAACTGGACAGCACATTATAGTGGAAGCTCAGCGGGATTTTTACTTGGATTTCACTAACCTGTGGGTAGCTGTCATTGAGGTTTACACTCTTGACAGCCACAAGGTAAACATTCAGAATTTCATTCCACCACAGTTGTATTTATTTATTTTTTTTCTAGTTAGATAGTCAGGGATAGCAGGCAAGGATGTCAGCAGGAGATTTCAGCAAGCTGATAAAGATCCAGTTGGCTAAGGAAAATGCCAGAGGATTGGTGCAAGCCAGCCTGACCGGGAAAGCCTTGGTTAAGCCACAGCTCAATCTAGCCATTTGGAGGATATCCAGTTTGGTGCTGGGGATGTGCAGCTTGCCAAGACAGGACAGTCCAGCTTTTCTTTGGAGGACCTGAGAATCCATCTGGAGTTAGAGAGTCTATGCCTGGAGGCCAGGCATCTTGAACTAGAATCAGCAGAAAGACTGCACCTGGAGGCTGAGGAGAAGCAGTACCAATATGAACTGGAGACCAAACATCTTGAGCTGGAATCAGCAGAGAGACTGAGGTGTTTAGAGGTCAAAGACGAGTGACAGCCCCAGCATGAAGTGGAGCTTCTTACCCTTCCAGAGGGTCATGGAGGTAATTGGGAAGGAAATAACCAGACCCCAAAAGCTGTAAAGGTCAGTAAACTTTTTCCTCAGTGCAAAGATGGGGATGACTTTGATAGTTTTATTCACATTTTTGAGAGGGTATGTAGACAATATGATCTTTACATTGAGCTCTGGGTTCAGCTCCTGACTCCCTTAGTCCATGGTAAAGCTGTTCAGGCTGCAGCAAAGTTAAATTATGTAGATTGTTTGAATTATGACAAATTGAAATGTTGCTTGCTTTACTGTTTCAAACCTACACCTGAGGCATATAGAAAACAGTTTGTGAACATAGACACAGGACAGATGAAAGTATACGTGATTATATTGCTGACTTAAGTACTTACTTTCACAGATGGGTGAGTGGGTGTCAGGTCACCACTTTTGAGGGGCAGGCAGACCTTTTGTTGAGAGAAAAAGCCCTTAGCACTTTGCCTGAGGACATGAGAATCTGGCTGGCAGACTGGAGGGGGATGTTCACTTGAAATACAAATAGCTACACTCAGTATTTCCAGATGCCGACCTCTCTGCATCAAGCAGTTTCCCTTTAGAGCACCTCTGCAGATGAGCTGGGGAAAAAAGGGGATCTCTACTTAGCAAGCATGGCATTACTGCACAGGAAAGGGATACCCAGTGGTGCACATGGATATAAGGGAACCCATGGTGGGCAGCCTAAACCACCCCAACAGAGTTCACCAGTAACAGGGGAAGCCACTACTTCAGGTACACAGCCAGGATCAAGGGTTAAATGTTTTAAATGTAACCAGTGGGGCCATGCAGTATACATATGTCCATGGAGGCAGGGGGGACAAAAAGTGGGGGAACCAGCAAGTGGGAATAACAGTATGCCAGTGGTAAGTTGTCTAGAGACAGCAGGGGTACCAAACTATCACAAGAGGTTATATACTATCTTAGTGAATGGAAAACAGGCCACTACTAAGAGTGACACAGTCCCTGACATAACCAATATGAAGACTGCAGTGGGTAAAGAGGAACAGTACTTGCTTGGGCAGTCCACTCCAGTTTGAGCTTTAGAAAGGACCCCATTCCAAATGCCTTTGGCCAAGGTTCATCTTAGGAGGGTGGAAAAGGAAGCAAGCAAGTAGGTGTGTTTGAGGATATCCCTGCAGATGTCCTGATAGGGAATGATTTTGGTAATGCAGTATTTTGTCTGCATGCAGTTACATGCATTTGGACTTGGAGACAGGCATGTGGGTATGGTAGCCTGGGGGAGACCCAGACAGACTTCATACCTGAAGTCAGGGCTGGTGAGGTGGCTATTTCAGGGAGGGAGCTACCCTGTACAGTGATCCTGAGGGTGAGCTACAGCTCCTGGTACTTACTGATGTTCTCTTGGACAGAGTGACTGCAAAGGCAGAGGTGAGTGGTAGTACCCAGGCTGACAGTGAGGCACTGCAGTCAGAGGATACTAGACTTCCTGTGGAAGGGGAGCTGGGAAGAGTCACAGAAGTAGAGCTGAAACAGGCTCAGCTCTCAGACCCTACACTAAGAGGCTTGAGGGAGGTAGCTAAGGAGGCACCTGATTCTCAAGGAAAGGGGATATCTGTATACTAGAACAAAGGGTTACTGTATAGATAGAGGACCCCTGAGGGAGGGCTAGAGGGAGAGGTAATGCAGCAGTTGGTAGTTCCTAGAGCCTACAACCTGGCACTTCTAGCCATATCCCATGACATTCCTTTTGCAGATCATATGGGCATAAAGTGTACCAAGAAACATATTATGCAGAACATCTATTGACCTGGGATTGCAAGGGATATAACAGGGTACTGCATGTCCTGTGAGCACTGACAAAAAGTAGGCAATGCAAGAGACAAGGTCAAAGCTCCTTTGATGCCTTTGTCTGTGATTGAGAAGCCATTTCAGAGGGTAGCTATGGATATTGTGGGCCCTCTGAGTACCTCAAGCTCCACATTTAAGAAGTATACCTTGGTGGTAGTAGATTATGCTACTAGATACCCTGAGGTGGTGGCTCATTCCTCCATTGAGGCAGAGAAGGTGGCAAATGCTTCACTAGAGATTTTCAGCAGGGTATGTTTCCCAAGAGAAATACTGATTGACAGAGGTGCCAGTTTCATGTCAAACTTGCTGGCTTGTCTATGGAAACACTTGGGGTGAAGCATCTAAAGACCATCCCTACCATCCCCAGACTAATGGTCTTGTGGAGAGGTTAAACCCTACACTAAAGACCATGCTATGGCCATTTGCAAACCAGTTTAAGAGATAGAGTGGGACAAATATTTGCCCCATCTGCTGTTTGCTTACAGAGAGGTACCCCAGGAATCCACAGGTTTTTCACCCTTTGAGTTGCTGTATGGACATAGGGTGAGGGGACTTTTAAATTTGATTCATGATGAGTGGGAAGGTGAGTGTGAATCGCACAAGGAGTCTGTTGTGGCATATGTCCTAAACCTCAGGACAAGGCTCAGGAAGCTCATAGGCTTTTCCCAGGAGAACCTGTCACGAGTCCAACAGCAGAAAAAAGGTCTGGGATGACAAGAATGCTCGAGCCAGAGAGAATGTTGTGGGGCAGCAGGTTATGGTTCTCTTTCCTGTCAGACACAATAAGGTGCAGGCAGCTTGGGAAGGACTCTTCAAAGTAGTGGAGAGGGTCAGTGATGACTACATGGTGGAACTGCGGAGTAGGAGGCAGGGGTGAAAATTGTACCTTGTCAACATGATGAAATCTTACCGTGACTGGGAGGCCCTTTCCTAAGTATTTGCGGGAGGAGGCAGGAGGAGTCTGAGGGGGGAATCTTTGGCTACAGAGAACCATCCAGCAACATCCCAAGTTACTATGGTGGAGCCTAGCACTGCAGGCATATGATAGGAATATGACAGTGCAGCATTGTAGTGGGGTCAGCAATACCAAGGCAAATGGGATCTCAAGACCGGGTATGGGGTAGTGCATTCCCAGATAGGCTGCTTCTTCTCAAGCAATGTTTCCAAAGGGGTACTTCAAAAACTAGCTTGAGTCTTCAAGTGGGGAGAGGTGTGACAATAGGAGTTACTGACAACCATGCCAGGAGAAATAGGGCAATGGATTTGTAACATATGCCAGCACAACTAGCTGTAATTTTGTAAAGAATGATATGTCATTTGTGTATCAAACTGATTTGTACAGATGCTTGTGCTGAAAATGTATTTGTGAAGTTTGCTTGTGTTAAAATGTATCAACAGTATGCCCTGCTGGAATTAAAAAGAAATGTACATGTATTATTGTAACTGATTTAAATGTATACATTGTAATGGCATATACTGGAAGTGAAGATGTTAATCTTAATCCATCTGACTTTGCAAAATATTCTTGAAATTAAATTACTTTATGGGTTAAGCCATAAAGATGTTATCCCACAGTTTTGAATGGAGCCAGAAAACACAATGTCTGTGCTAGAGAATAGTTGGTAGCTCCTGCAGGAAGAGTGAAATTGTTTTATGGTTTTACGACTTCCAAGAGATCTAAGCAAAGCTCTATCTGTGTGTATGGTAACACATAGGTGCTAAAATCCTGTCAGCTTCTGGTGTTGGTGATAGCATGAGAACCAGAAGTCAGATGACCAGATGTGATTTCATTGTATAATCAACTCTGCAATAATATTTAGATATTATATTGAGAAGTCTCTCAGTCAGACTGGGCATTCTGTTCTTGGAAACTTGACTAGAAGGACCAGTCACCAACATCATCTTCCTTGTTGTAGTAAGTACCTTAACTAGGGAACAGTAATTCTTTTAGATTAGTCAGGAAAATATAGTGAGATTATAACTGCTGTTTTTCTATAACTGTGTGAAACGTTCCATTGCTGTTATTTTTAATAATCCCTGTCACTGAAACTCTGGTGTTTATTGTAAATAGATATTTAGTATGTTATTTTATTATTTATTATTAAATATATTTAAGCTTTTCATTGTGGCTGGTCATTTTTTAGAAGATATTTAAGCTTTGAGAGTATTTGCATATATTTATTTGGTGATAACTTTGCCTACTCTTGAAAGCCTTGCTACTGATCAAACTACCATTTGTTTTAATACTGATTTCACTCACTATAATTGAGTGCCCTTGTAAGAGCCTTAGGTGGCTAGCTTTGTAGTGCCTGGTGGCAGTGATAACTACCTTATATAGCCTGGGCAGAAGGGGTCATAGCTAGTAAACCTGTGTCAGACTTTCGTATGTGTGTCTGTGTCTGTGTGCAAATCAAATTGCAAGGGGTGTGTGTATTTCAGCTACTTGGAGCAGGGACACAAAGCACTGGTTTCACAGAGAGAGTGGTGGAGGACTTGGCTTGGTCACTTGGCTGAGGACTTAACGCTGAAGCTGTGCCAGTGGGGAGTCTTACTTGGGACCTGGAGGAGACAGAGAAATCCAGACCCTGGGATGAATGTGTTCCCTGTGTGCTCTTAAGGGAAATTGTGCTTGATGCAGAGAGGTCTGCATCTGGAAATGGAGTGTAGCCATTTGTATTCCAAGTGAACATCCCTCTCCAGTGCCAGTGGTGAGTATTCATTCTCCTTGATTACAGGCCCAGCACTGGGATGTCACACCCTTCCTCTGGTCTCTTTGGTGTTGGACTCTGCACCAGATCTTCTCTCTCACCTTCCCAGGATGCCTCAACTGGACATTCAAGCCCTCAATTTATTTGCATGGTTTCTCCAATTCTGATTATGGTTAGTCAGTCTAGGCATTCTTCCTAAGGCAATCATATTTTGACCTCTGCACAGAAACCTTCTACTAGGAAGGCTTATAAGAGTAAATTGAAGATATTTTCTATTTGGGCTTCTGGTAGAAATATGGACCTTTTTTCAGCCACTCTTTCAATGATTCCAGACTTTCTGGCTTCTCTGTTCCACAGTTACGCTAGCTACTCTACAGTTAAGATTTAACTAGCAACCAGTTCTAGCTTTCACATTGGAGAGAATCAGTCATCCATTAATTCCCTTAAATTGTCCAAGGCCTTTCTTAGGGTGCCTTCCTTCTTTGACCTCCCCTTAGGGACTTCCTTGGGATATTAACATTCTTCTACAGACCTTAACCAAATCCCTGTTTGAACCTGCTACTATGATTAACTTAAAATATCTAACTTGGAAGACATTGCTTTTGGTGGAAGTCACCTCTGATAGAAGAAGATCAGAACTACATGCCATTCCCTGCAAACCTCCTTATTTGGTCTTCCACAAGGGCAGAGTTTTTCTAAAAACTAATTATTCCTTTTTCCTTAAGGTGACATCTGAATCATAACCTTCCTGTTTGCCCCTGTTTGGAAGTACACCATCAATTAAATTTTTATCTGCATCGTACTAAGAAAGTTACAAAGACTGACCAATTGCTCTTTTCATTTTCTACAGCTAAACTGGGAAAAGGGGTATCTAAAGCAGTTTACCTTTGAAATGCTGAAAATCACATTGCTGAACAGCCAGTTGGGCGAACTGAAATGCCGATTTCTGATTGTCGAACGTCACAGAAGTTTGAAACTCAGCAAATCGAACAGCAGATTCGCTGAGTTTCGAACTCCGAAGTCGAACACACAATGTAATGCGGGGGGGGGGGCAAGCCTGCCTGCACCCCCCCACACCCCCTACTTTAATATTTTAACTCCAAGGTCACACTGCCTCTAGAATATGTCTAGAGTCTACTCCTTCCCAATATGCCACTGAAGAAAAGACACTGGAGAAATGCATCTCTGCCTTGCCTGGATTCACCTTACCATGGTGGGTATAACAAAAAAGAATACCAGAGGACAGCCAACATGTAATGGTTAGTTTAGAGATAGGCTGGCACTTCTTTGCCCCTGTGCAAGAAATAAAAAGCCTTTCAGCCTTCCTGAAGGTTTTCATTCTGTCAAGGTAGTACCTGAGCTGCGGATGCATATCCAAGGTGTGAGGTATCCTCTCTCCCTTATTCTTAGGTTCTGAAAAGAACACAGGGAGGTTAATAGACTGATTGAATGTGAATTCTGAGACCACTTTTGGCAGGAAAGAAGGCTTAGTGCATAACACAAACTTATCCCTATGGAAAAAAGGTAAGGTTGCCATCCCATGACAGTTTGCAGCGCAGATTCATCTTGCAGATGTCAGAGCAATTAGTAAAACAGTTTTCCATGTTAAGAACTTCAGATAAGTCTGAGTGGCATGTTTGAAAGGTAGTAAGGTCAATTTTTCCCAAATGTAGTTGAGATCCCATGTGAATTCTGAGACTACTTTCAGCATCAGAGGGCTTAGTGTGTAACACAACCCTTTCCCTTTAGAGAATCAGTTAAGGTTGTCACACCATGAGAGCTTGCAGCTCAGACACTCACCTTGCATATGTTGAAGTGATATGCAAAACAGTTTTCCATGTTATGAACTTCAGATTAGCCTCAGTAGCAGGTTCAAAAGGTGGTAAGGTAAATTTTTCCAGAATGTAGTTGAGATCCCATGAAGGAGGAATTTGCTCATGAGGGGGTCTCATATACAATACTCCTTTCATGAACTGTCTTACCAAAAGAGAAGAAGAAAGAGATTGATCCACAGGCTAAAAAGCAGAGATGTCTGCTAAATGCACCTTAATGGTAGTATATGGAAAGTCATCCTGAAGTAGCTTATACAAATATTTCAAGACTAGATGGATTTTAACCTCAAAGGGACCCTGTGTTCCCATGTAAGCCCCACACAGAAAACCTCATTCATTTGTAAACATAAGATTTTCTAGTACCATTTTTTTGGCCTCCTTTAACACCTGATGCACATCTTCATAAAACAAGTGCATAAACAGAGTCAAGACTGAATTATCCAGGTTGTTAGTTGTAGTTGCTCCAAAGTGGGGTACACTCAGACATTTGTGCTAATTTCTCTTGGACGATACCATTAGAAGGGAGAACCAAGATTGCCTGGGCCTATAGGGGGTCACCACAATAATTTTTGGCATTTCTTTCTGAACCTTCAGAACCTTGTGAATCAGTGAAAAGGGTGGAAACGCATGCAGAAATATTCCAGTCTAAGGGAATGAGAATGCATATGTCCTCTAAGCATGGCTGCAGGATGTTTGGAACATAATTTCACCAGCAGCTGTTTGTTTTGAAAGGAGGCAAACAGATCTATTTGAAGCATTCCTCACATCTGGACTAGATCCTGGAACTCCACTGCCTTAAGCAGCCACTCATGTAGGTCTGCCCAACATCAGCTTACTTTGTCTGTCACACAGTTTTTCTCTGATGGGATATATGATGCCTACAGAGTCAGATAATGCTTTAAAAGCAGCTCCCAGGCCAAACAGTATAGAGAGTATGACCGGTACATTCTTGTTTTTTGAGGTACCACATCACTGTGGTGTTGTTCATAACCACCAGTAGTAGACCCAAGGTCCATAGGTGATCCACGACTTTCAAGGCGTAAATCAATTCCAATAATTCCTTGATACTAATGTGATTTCATGCATCCTTGGGACACCAAGTGGCCTGCACTTGCACTCCCATTGACACAGCTCCCCAAGTGAAGTCAGACAAATCTGTCTGGACAGATTGTGCCAGAACAGGAGGAAAGACGGGATTGATAATCATTTGTGTTCTCCAGCACTGTAACTCTTGTTTGATGAAGGGCAGCACTGGTAACTGAAATTCCTGGGAATGTAGGTGCTGGATCCAACAATTGCAGACATACCATTAAATTTTCCTCATGTGGAGATGGACCAACGATGTCATGAGAATCATGGATGCCAATAGTCCTAGAATTGTTTAGAATTGTCTTGCCGAGGCAAAGTTCCTCCTACAGAATTCCTGAAACACCATCCGGTAAGACAGGACATTGTCTTCAAGAAGAAAGGCCATTCTTTTGTCAGAGTTGACTAAGTATCCCAGGAAGATGAGTCTTTATGAGGCTGTCAGGCATGACTTCCAAAGATTCAACTTGAACCTTAAGTGACTAAGACTGAGACCTTATCTGGTGATTCCAAACACTTGGATACAGACTCTGCACAGACTAGCAAGTTGCCCAAGTAAGGAAAGATGCGAATTTTAAGAGTCTGGCAGTAAGCCACTACTAGAGCAAGGCATTTTAGTAAACACTCATGGTGCAGTGAATCACCCAAAATCTAATATTGTGAAACAGACACAACAAATCTCAGATATCTCATGAAGTGATGAACTATGGGGATATGGTAATACACATCCTTCAAGTCTAAGGTTACCATGAAACACAGGTCAGACAAAGAGGAAGCACTGTCTGTAGGGTGAGCATCAAGAACTTGAGGACTTTGACAAAGGTATTCAGAAGTTAGGTCCAACACCCACAGCTCTTTTTTGGGAACCAGTAAAATTCTGCAGTAGAAGCCTTTCATTCTTTCCAAGGGTGGGACTGGTTCTATGACCCATGAGACCAGCATTTACTGGGTTACAGGATGAAATAACAAGGTCTAGTCCAGTGGGATGAAGGGGCATGCCCTTGAACTGAGGTGGATGTTCTTACCACTACCAACTGTATCATCTGCCAACAATGTTGGACAGCCATTTGTTGGAAACTACTGATGACCAAGTTGCCTTGTTGACAGCTAATGTCTCAGATGGTGACCTGCATTGGAGGACTTGGGAGAGACAGGTGCAGTACCTCAGCATAGTCATAGATTGGAATGGGTATTTTCATTTTTGGGAAAGAAACCTCTCCTAAATTTGGCAGAGTTCTTGATCTGAAATTTCCTTTTTATGCCTTAACATTTGTTTGGCTGCCACTTCTGTTTGTTGGGTCACTGAAAATTATCCTGCTTAAGGGAGGGAAACTTGGGAATATGGAACATTTTAGATACCCCTTGAATCAGTTTATCTCTGTAATTCCAATTTTTAAGGATCTGATTTGCTGTTGTACCAAACACACAATCGAATCAATAATCTTTTTAACTTATCAGCAAAGTTTTGACTACGCAATCAGGCATACTTCCTTATCACCACAGATTTTGCTGCATTTCTACAAACAGTAGCAAATCCTTCCAAGATGGTCTTTAAATCATGTTTAGACACTTTAGAAAAATTAGACACACTATCTTTGACAAAGACTTTTTGCTCAGCAGCTAATGATGCAGCAAATTCATATAAACTATACATATAGCAATACAATCTTTCTCATAAAACATTGGGAGTTAAACTCCTTAAAGTCTATGATGCTGGACTTCCTCAACTTCTTTCCCTGGGTTCTAGACACTTGTCAAGTTTATCTGAAGGGACTAGGTTTGATGAAGACATAGTAGTCTTGTTGGAAGATGCTACTGGGGAAAATGTAGCAGGATTCACAAGCAAGGGAGGGGGCTTGGCGACCAGACATGGTCAAGCACACCCTGAATTTTAAAAACAGTTTTTAGGCAAAGACTTATTCAATAGAGGAAAATTGCAAGCTTCCTTAAAAACATCCTCTAACACTGGGATTAATGGAGGGAAGGTTGCCGTGTCTAGGGCCTCATCCTCCAAATATCATATACCCTGCTGACTTTGGGAGCAGTCTAAGATTTTTCCCAATTTAATACATCTATACAACTAGCCAGCATTTGTGAAAAAGAAAACATCTGTTTTCTGCACCAGTTCATCCTCACAGAAAGCTGACTAATGAGATTCTGACACATCTGAATTATCAGATTCTGAATCCCTTTCACAACTGGGATCCCTTGGTGGTTGAACAGGGGCCTGAGCCTCAGCATTAATCATAATCGGGGTTTACACCCTGTAATCAACTGCCTGAACAATTGATGTAGCCATAACCACCACTTCAAGTGGAAACCCAATCAGAGATTGTTGCCTTGCAACATGGTGGATCTTCTCTCTCTCTTTTGCATGTACTACACTAGTGGTAGAATCCCTGGGGGGAGGTGCATCAACACTGGCAAAAAATTCTGCACTCCTGACTTTTCTTGCACCTAATAAGTTTAGTTCTTCTGTACCTTAGCCAGGCACTGGTACAGCCCCAGAAGAAGTGTCTGACCCTCATGCCATACACAGTTAACACAGTTGTAGTACTCCAGGGGACCAGGAGTCAAAACAAAGTGAGTGGTTCAATGGCCTGCTTAAGGCTAATGCAAAATCTCAAGCCATAGGCTGAGGAATATTTCTTGACTTTAGGTGCACAATGGATTGTTGTTGTTGGTGGTGGTGGGGGCACCATGTCGGAATCCATCAAGTCAAGTGACAAGAAACTAGCCATCTCAATAGCAAATACTGACTGCAAGTTCAGGCCCAGTAAAAAGATGGAAAATCCCATTATTCTTTGTCTAAGTAGCAATATGTTGTTGTCTTTCAGCTTTTCCCGGTTAGGGGTCGCCACAGCGGAACTCCGGTCCACTAATGACTGGCAGTAGATTTTCATGAACGCCGAGGTGCCAGCTCGACGTTCAACCTTCAACGAAGGCATGCCCATTAATGCATGTCTTTCGAACGCCCACCCAACCGTGGGGAGGACATGCAGACTCCACACAGAAGGCACTCCCTGCACTCCAGCCAAGAATCGAACGGGAGAACCTCTTGCTGTGAGGCAACAATGCTACTGCTGCACCACCACGGAAGTTGTCAAAGTAGCAATATAAAGACTATTTTTGTAGGGATACTATACTGAACATTGCACTGAGAAAATGACAGCATTTTCAGTAACACAGTTCAAAGCACAGATTACATGTCACAAAATTTCCCCAGTTTTAACAAATAGAGGCAAGTGTGCAGAACCAAATGATTGAAACAGCCTAAAGCAGTAGTAGACAAAAAATAAAACATAAACTGATGAAAAATGTTATATCAGAAATGTTTAACATACAAAACGGTGCCAAAAGCAATCTGAAGTCCATTTCTGCAAATATTCCTAGTCTAAAGATTGCACTGAAGAAAATGGCAGCTTTAGTAACACAGTTCCGGACACACAATACATGCACAAAAATCCTTTAGTTTTGTAAACAAAGGCTTGTTTCAGTCAAAATTAATGGATACACCCTAAAAAAGTATTAGACATGAAATAAATCATAAACTAATGAAAAATTCCTGTCAGAAATGCATAACATACAACATAACATTAAAATTGTGATTTAAATAAAAAAAGAAAAGCAGTCATTTAAAATGCTGTAATCCTGCTCAGTCACCTCAAATAATCATAACCCCAAAAGAAAAAAAACTGCAATATCAGCAGGTTTTCCTGTCAAACTTCCAAAATATGCTTTTAATCAACAGCGCAGGCTTTACTGAGCTAATCAAAGTAAAAACAGAAACATATACAACATTTCTAATCAGAAAAAAAAATCAAACCAGCAGATCATACTATTCAAGCTTTGACAGAAAAGAGAGGGAAAGGAAATAAACCCCAAAAGGGTTTCTTATCTGATCTCACCAGCTGAAAATCCAGAGAAAGAAGCAGTCTTCTCAGATCCTTCTCTTAGTGTGGCATTAGAAAACTGAATGGGTCCTATCTGTGGGTCTGAAAGGTAGTCTCTGTACTATAAGGTGCTTGGTCCATCACACCCACAGATATGCAGGGGATGGAGCTCTCAGGGTAGCAGGGTACTACTACCCATATACCAGTAAGGCAGTATATTTGTTGAACGTGTATTGTGCTGTCACTGTAGATAATGAGTTAGCACACTTAACAAGTGAAACTCATTGAAGTACTCAATGTAGAGTGATTAATGCTGTTTGAAGTGAGGGTACCACTGAGTCTACTTCCCAAAACCTTTTTTAAAGATTTTCATAGAAGACCTGATGATGCTATACATATCTTTCTGCACCCTTCTAATCAGAGCTACTTTTCTCTTCCAATTTAAAATTTATTTTTTTAAATGACATTTCTCCTTCCACTTTTCCAAACCAGTCAATGGCAGGAAAATCATAGCTTAATAAAATTAAATGAAACAATATACAACTGAAAATAAAGATATATACCTAATTTTGAAAAAGACAAAAACAGAATTGGCTGCTAAGTCACTTTTATGGTATGCCATTTAGTGCAATTACTTTCCTTCGACATGTCTTTCAAATTACAACACTGGCAGGTAGTTAACAGTCATTCTACATGTTAATGAGCTATTATGAATTCTGAAGTAATCCTGAATTGATGAAGCAGCAAATTCAGCGAAGAGTTTAGAAGGCCATGCTATGTGGAATTATTCCACAAAATGTGTTAACTGCTGATGAAGTAATGTGTTTGGGTGTGTATCTAAACAGAAATACAAGCAAATGTGCATGCGTGCCCACACACATACACACACACACACACACACACACACACACACACACACACACACACACACACACACACACACACACGTACACGATCACACACATGCACACACACACGCACACAAACACACACAGGTTAGGGATCTGAGAAACAGGTACAGTCTGAGCACAAATGCACCTCTGTCATATCTATTGCTGACGACAGCACTGGTGCTGAACTGTCAAATACTGTACTTACTTTTACAGCAAGCTATTTATTGCAATTACTTTCCTGCAACACAAGTTTTAAATCCAAACACTGTCAGGCAGTTAACAGTCATCATTAATAATCAGCAGTGGATACTGACCTAATCCTGAAATGATGAAGCAGCAAGTGCAGGGTAATGTTTAGAAGACCAAGCTATATGTAGCATATTCCATGAAACGTGTTAGCTTTCGATGAAATAATGTGTTGTGGTATGCATGCAGTGCCACACATGTAACACACGCACACAGGTAAGGGAGCTAAGACAGTGTCTAATCTGAGCACACACATAAACCTCTCTTATATCCACTTCATGGCTGATGATAGCACTGCTGCTGAACTGCCAAATATTGTATTCATAATAATGCTTTGAAAGGATGCTGGTGCTTCAGCTACAGATCACTTGCTAAGAACAAAAGTGAAAGATATACTCTTACAAAATTGAGCACAATGATTTAGGAGGCACAAAAATATTATGCAGATTAACAGAATATAAGATTCTTAATGAAGAAAGATTTTCTTCACTATGAACATAATACTTATGATACTTTTTTGTTCCATACTTAATGCAAAGCAGTACTGAAAAGAAAACAATGCTGCAAAAAGCAGCAGCATTTAATTAAACTTACACAGTAAGCCATACATGTGTATATATTTTAATTGTCCATAGATTTCCTTTATAAAATGGCCATACATTTTCCTTCAGCACATTATAAGGCGTTTCATTTTCAGTTATGCCCTGAAGCTTTTGCAGCTGAGATCAATTTGCCTGTCTCACAACAATTCTTAATACTGCACTAACTTCTTAATATGAACTTGTTCTACTTCTTTTTACCTTTTCCCTTTCCAGTAGGCCCATAGTTGCTCAATGATAGGCGAATTCCACTTTCCAGAACTCCAGAAAAGGATCCAAATGCACTTACACTTATATTCTGATTAAATATGTTGCCTGCAATAAGAAAAATACATTGTTAAAAAAATGGAAGAAAAACAGGAAAGGTATGCGGCTTCTACAATAGCTCCACATAATAAAGTATGATTCATTGAGGAAATAAAGTACAGTTGTTTAAGTAAACCTACCATAACAGTAGATGTATTCATAGACTACTACTGCAGTAGTGTAAGCTATATTCCTACTCTCTCTCTCTGTGACTGGCCAGCTTCAGAGAGTTTTGGTTACCTTCCCCTGAATGCCAACTGATAAAAAGGCAGTTGGGGCACAAAAAGGCTTAAGAGCATTTTTTAACCAGGAGAGAGGCAACAGTCCTAAAAAGCAAGGTTAGGAAACAAACTAAATCATAACTATATACAAAAAAGGTGAACCAAACCACACCCTGGCAACCACAAACATATATATATATATATATATATATATATATATATATATATATATATATATATATATGTATATACATACATATATAGAAGAAGGGGATGGAGGGAAGGGAGGCTACTGTAACAGTAATCTATTAGACCTTTAACTGTATGGCATGTTTACTTACACAGCTGTACTATGTTTGGACATAGATCACTTTTGCAGCACCCTAAGCTATAATGGTAGATTCCTGATAGCTAAGAGGAGTAAAAGAACAAAGAATGAACTATGACCCCAGGAGATGCTGATGAATGGTCCTAGCAAAGCCTTTCCTGGACCTTGAAAAGAATTTCAGTTTCTATTGCTTTTCTTTAATCAATTTTATTGAATTATCACTTATGACACAGGCAAATTTACATTTATATAAAAGTAATCAAACTGTATTACAAACATTATACTTCACATGTAGTGCTATATCATATAACTTAAGCAACATTACATAAATTATTCAATTATTACCCCCCATTTTTTTAAACAACAAGAAAGATCTTTATTAAACCATCACTTATGACATAGCCAATCATGCATTTACATAAATGAAAAACCACACCGACACAATCCTAGTTGCAAGAATTTTACATCACAAACCATGTAGAGCCGCGGTGGTACAGCGGTTAGCATTGTCGCCTCACAGCAAGAGGTTCTCCCGTTCGATTCCCGGTTGGAGCGCCTTCTGTGTGGAGTCTGCATGTCCTCCCCACGGTCGAGTGACGTTAAAGACATGCAGGTAGGCACGAGTGTGAATGGGCGTGCCTTCGTTGAGTGTTGGGCATCGGGCTGGCAACTCAGCACTGTAAAAATCCATTGCCAATCATCAGCGGATCGGAGTTCCACTGTGGCGACCCCTAACCGGGAAAAGCTGAAAGTCTTTACTGACACACTCCTAGTTGCAAACATTATATATCACTTATGGTTATAATCTACCAAATCATTTTCAGCCAGACATTACGTAACTCATTTATTTCTTACCTTCTTTTAAACCTCATTCCTTCCCAGTATTTACTGCTCCCACAATTCCCGTTTTTTTCCTATGTAGTTTGCTCCAATCTTTTTCTAAAGATCTCAGTTCCAGATGTTTTACCTGTTGTTACTACATTCACTACTTCAAGTATAGTTGGTTTAGATTTTGATTTCTATTTTCTAGTAATTGCTTTTTTGGCAGCCACCATAGTTAGAGACAGCAAGACTTTACTATGTCTAGGCAACACTGATTCTGTATCATAGCTCAGAAAAATCATCTCCCTCATTACACCAATCTGCCCACCCAGCAACATCATCACACGAATCAGCCCACCCAGCATCTTTGATGTTGCATCCTGCATAGAATCCTTAAAGACCACCAACTCTTCGCTTTCCCAGAAACATGTTCCCAATTATAAAAATAAAAAAAGAGCCATCAAGGCAGTATTTGAGTGAAACACAAGTTTATTTAACATTAAACACTGTCAAAGTAAAACCAACTAAGCGCTTTTGCCAAGAAACCTGAATTGGCTTCATCAGAGTCACTCAGTTATAATGTAACTTCCTTTATATACTCTATACTTAAGCAAGTATTCATGATTTTGCTTGCATCAATGAAATTACCCTGACTAAACTTAAAGGTATACTTTCCCTGAATATGTCATATACAGAATAACATGCTGCAGTGTAAACCACAATAATCGGTACATTTAAGACAAAAATATTAGTGTTAATACTAATAATGAACATAATGGTATAAAACATAGTTAAAAAAATAAACTTAAAAATGCAAAACATAGTTGATATGTTAGTTGCAGTCAGATAAGTGCTTTCACAGTACACCTAAAATTAAACATCTGCTGCCCTTTGCTTCAAAAATGAAGTTATTGAACATTAATCATTTAAACCTGGCTTGCAACAAGCATTTAATCTCAGCTGCCATTTAGTTTCTCTGGCTTCTAATTCTAATTCATCATCCCCACCCCTAGAGTCACTCTGCACTCTGTCAATGACAAAGAATAAAAATCTCTTATAATTGGGACATTCTAGAGTGTGAACATATAAAGCATTGTTCATTTTTTGTTATTTTTAATGTCTCTAAGGTGCTCAGTAATGCGATCCTGTAGCCTTATTTTGGTCTTGCCTTTGTAGAAACCAGGGCATGATAAGCATGTAGCTAAATAAACCACCATAGTGGTATTGCAGTTGCACCTGCCCGGGCATACTATAGTATGTTCAAAACTTCCTATAAAGACATTCGTACCATCATTTATATTTTTACAGGTCTTGCAAGACAGAACTTTTAGATATTGAGTTGACTAAGGACATTGCTAGGGGCACCTTGGCCAGTAGTATCCACAGAAAGGAAACATATTCCAATATGTTACTGTATTATAACAGTTGGCACCCATTCCATCAGAGGAAAGGTATAATAAAAGACCAAATGGTTAGGTTATCTAGGCTTATTTGTAGTGACAAAACATTTAAAAAAGAGATTTATACATTAATTGGAATGTTCCAAAACAGAGGCTACCCCTTAAATCTTTTGCTGAAAGTGAAGAGAGAAGTTATGCTTAAAGGAAATACTACATTTAAGCCTATTTTAAAAGCAGGTCTAAATACTAATTGAACCAACACGGCGAAGCTAGACACCAATGTTCTGGTATTACAATACAATACAGAAACATCAAACTTGGTATCAAGTGTTAATAATATATGGGAAACTCACTTTGACAATGAAATGAAGGAAAAGCTGGGGCATAAACTTAAGGTTGCGTACAGTAGAGGGCGTAATATAAAGAATATTCTTGAAAGTGTCAACAGAAAACAAGACAAGCACAGGTTATTGATGTAGAAATGTGGTGCTTGCAAGACCTGTAAAAATATAAATTATATAAAATATAAAAGATATTTATAGGAGGTTTTGAATGTACTATAGGATGCCCGGGCAGGTGCAGCTGCAATACCACTATGGTGGTTTATTTAGTTACATGTTTATCATGCCCTGGTTTCTACAAAGGCAAGACCAAAAGGCTATGAGATCGCATTACTGAGCACCTTAGAGACATTAAAAATAAAAAAAATGAACAATGCTTTATATGTTCATACTCTAGAATGTCACAAATATAAGAGATTTTTATTCTTTGTCATTGACAGAGTGCAGAATGACTCTAGGAGTGGGGATGATGAATTAGAATTAGAACCTAGAGAAACTAAATGGCAACTGAGATTAAATGCTTGTTGTAAGCCAGGTTTAAGTGATTATTGTTCAACAGTTCCCTTTTTGAAGCAAAGAGCAGCAGAGGTTTAATTTTAAGCGTACATTGAAAATACTTATCTGACTGCAACTAACCTATCAACTATGTTTTGCATTTTTAATTTTATTTTTTTAACTATGTTTTATACTATTATGTTCATTATTAGTATTAATACTAATATTTTTATCTTAAATGTACCGATTAGTGTGGTTTACAGCATGTTATTCTGTATATGACATATTTAGGGAAGTATATCTTTAAGTTTAGTCAGGGTAATTTCATTGATGCAAGCAAATCATGAATACTTGCTTAAGTATAGAGTATATAAAGGAAGTTACATCATTACTGAGTGACTCTGATGAAGCCAATTCATGTTTCTTGGTGAAAGCGCTTAGTTGGTTTTACTTTGACAGTGTTTAATGTTAAATAAACTTGTATTTCACAGATATACTGCCTTGGTGGCTTGCATTTTTTTTATTTTTATTACTGTTTACAAGTTTTTGAGCCATTTGGCTTGTCTTTTGTTATATGTTCCCAATTATCTCTTTCTTCCCCGTCACACCTCAACATTGGCTGTCTAACAGAGGAAAAAAATCTCTGGAGTCTGCTTGGGGTATAAAAATATCTATGCAAACATTTCCAAGCAAAAATCCTAAACCTTCTTGATTTCATTGCATATTTAGGAGACATACATATATATGTTCCCATTATTTATTTGTGAATTGCTTATCCAATCTCTTTTCCCAGTCCTTTCTAACCTGCTCAGATTGATTCTTACAGTTATCATGCAATATTTTTTTTTGCTCTACTAATTATTCCTTTCTTAATGGCAGCTTCTGTTCTAGATTATACTCAAAACTCTACTACCAGTGCTGGTCTTTGTTTTAATACCAGCCCTATTTCTTTCTCTTAGCCTATACTTTGATATCAGTCCTTGATAGGAAAGGCAATCTCTAACCTGCACTCCAAATAAATTCTTGGTGTCTTCCAATTCTATCATCTTTCCATCTCTAGTTATTTGCTCCCAATACCTTGGTTCCTTTGCCAGTTTTCTCCAATAAATTCTGACCCCCTCTTGCCTATTGTCTATATCCCTAATTGCAGTCATCCCTATCAGCAGAATTTCCTTTCTCCATTCCTGTGTGGCTTAGTTTTTAGGTTACTTTCTGCTACTTTATAGATATAATATTTTGCATGATTATTGTTATTCTCTTTAAAGGCCTTCATCCAAAATCCCAGTCTCTCCTTGTTTCTTGAGAATCCCCCATTTCATCATCATCTCTTTCCACTTTGAATTATAATTTTCTGCTTGTGCTACGTATAGGAGCCTTAAACCTGCACCTCTGAAATACCCCTTCAAATCATGTAATCCCAATCCGCCCTGTTCTGCTGGAAGAATCAGCTTATCCCACTTGACTCTTGCTGTCTTCCACTCCCAGATAAAGTCCTTCAGCTCTTTATTAATTGCTATCCACAACTTCTCCTCTGGTTGATAAAAATATGCCTGACCTGTGTATAAGACTAATGGGACTTAAAAACATTTTAACTGCTTGTATCTTACTATCCTTATCCAAATAACAAAGCTCCCATTTTCTCAATTGTTGCATTATCTTTTTAGTCTCTTCCCACATATCCTTTGCTGCCACACCAGAATCATTTTTAATCCATATTCCTAAGCACTTCATTTTATCATGTTCACATAAATATCGACATTTCTGAACCAATTCATATGTGGATACATAATTTACTGCTATTGTTTTTGTTTTAGCTTCATTAATTTGTATCCCAAAAAGATGTGAAACTGTCTCAGAATTTTCCACAACACTGTAATGTCTCTTACTCATTTTGTCAGGTATAAAATATCATCTACAAATAGAGCCAGCTTTTCTTGATTACCATACCAATTATATCCTTGAATTTCTGAGTCCTTTATTTTCTTTGCCAATGGTTCTAAACATAATGTAATTAACAAAGGGGAATGTGGACACCCCTGTCTGTTTCCTCTGCTCAAGCAGAAATTATCAGAGAGGAACCCATGCACTTTAATTTTTTGCCTCCTATCCCTCATATATCCTCCTAATCAACCTTATTTTTCACGAAACGCAAATGCTTCCACTGCCCTGCTCATAATGTCCCAGCTTACTCTGTCAAATGCTTTCTCTGCATCAAGACCCACCAACAACAATGGTATTTTCTTACATTCTGCTTCCCTCTGGGTCATCAATATTCTGTTAATGCTGTCAAATGTTTGCTTCCCCGTCACAAAACCACACTGATCCATATCTATCAGTTTTGGCATTACTTTTATAATTCTTTTAGCCATTATAGACATGAACACTTTATAATCATGGTTTAGCATTGAAACAGGTCTGTATGAATCTGGATCTGATGGATCTTTACCCTCTTTAGATATTACAGCTACCCAGACACTGGTACTTCTCCTGTTAAAATACTGTTAAACAAAACCTTCCAGATCTTTATCAGTTGTTTCCCTCCCAGCTTCCAGGAATACCATCTATTACTGGGGACTTTCCCGTAGATTGGTTACACATCACAATTTTTATCACATCTCCTCCTATCCTAACCGTTAGTAATTTTGCCTCATCTACCTCTAACCTTGGCATATTTAATTTTTCCATAAACACTTCCATTTGTATCTTTTCTTGATTTCCACATTTCACTGCTTTATACAGACTTTCATAGAATTTCCAAAATATTTCTAATACCTCTACAGAATCTCTTATGTTCCTTGTTATAGGCTCCTAAGCTTGGCAACAGCCCTTTCTACTTTCTGATGCACGAGTCGTTGTGATAAAAGTTTTTGTGCTCTAGTGTTATTATCACAAAACAGTTGCTTAACACCAATCTTTCTAAACTCGTGTATATTATCGAGGTGATCCCCTATTTTCTGCTTAGCATTTTGCAATTGATCCTCTTCTTATTCTGTGAGATTCTTCCTGTTCTGCAATACTTTAACATTTGTCAGCCCCTCTAAATAATTCTTGTTAAGTCTTAACCATGGCTCCATTTCTTTTACCTCAACCCAATTTTTATGCTCCACCTTAATTTTATCCTACTTCCTAGCTATATTTTCAGACGTAATTTCTATCCTCTCAAATAGCTCCTAAATAATCCCGACTACCCATTCCTTAAATTCCTCTCTTCTCAACAGATAGGTGGGAGAGCACCATTTTTATTTCATTACCCTGTGTTTTTATTTTATTTATTATTGGTGCATGATCTGAAATAATTATTGGGTGCATATGACGACCTTCAATTAAATGCACATGTTCTTGTGAAATGTAAATTCTGTCTAGCCTAGCCCAGTTTTTATATCTTGGAGAATAATATTTAAATTCACTCCAAATTCCTATTACTGAATTTACATCTTCCATGCCAACTATTTTCATAAATTTCATCAAAAATACTAATCCTAAATCTAAACCTGCGAAGCATAGTCAACAACGTTCAAGAATTACACGCCACCCTATCCCATTATAACCCCTATACCCTCCTTAATGGATACCTGGTTAAAAGCACACATAACTGACAATGAAATTATACCACCCGGTTACAAGATTATTAGAGCAGACAGTATGGTAAAACGAAATGGAGGGGTAGCCATCTTATTCCGAAATGGAGGGATAGCCATCTTATTCAAGAGCAGTCTCACACTTTTACCACAAAGCCTAACCATAGATAACCTCGAAAACATAGAAATCCTACCAACTCAACTTCAACCTAACCAAAACAAATTCATATCCATTATAGCTACCTATGTCCCACCTGGAAATAGCATCTCCACTACAGAGCGCATCATCCAGTCTATATCAAATTCCATACCTCAAGAAACTATCATTATGGGTGACTTTAATATAGGCTGGACAACCTGTAATTCACATAACCCTGGATTCACACAACTCATTCAAGCTCCTACATGGATAGATAAAAACTCCAGCCATCAGTCTATACTGGACTGGACACTAACCAACAAACCTCAGAACTATCAGATTAGTGGCTGCTTACCTGACAGTCTTAGTGACCATATGTCATCCTATCTATTGAGGAAAAATATCAACACTATCAAGCTCACCACCTTCCATCCAATCTGCAGTAATAAAAACTTTAACCCCCAAGACCTAATCAATACCCTAAAAAAAATGTAACAGGTCTCCATTAAAAAAATGCCCCTTGATGCTGCAGTAGATTATTTCAACAGTACCTTCCTTGAAATTCTAAACAAATTAGCCCCCCCCCCAGGTCAATTTGTATTAAGGCCACATACGCACTATGGCTAACGACACCAGAATGCTCCTTAGGAAAGAGACAAAGGTTGGCAAACGTGGCTCACCTGTAAAACCCAAAACAACCGCATCACATTCCAACAAATTAGAAACAAGGCTAAACACCAAACCAAGCTAGATAAAAAGAACTTCTGCTATAACCTGCAACATAAACACCAGCATAACTCCCAACAATTTTGGAATACTGTAAATGCCATTCTCCACCCAGGACATTTCAGAACTCCCCCCCCCCCCCCAACTTACCACTCTCTCCTACCACCATTGCAGAAGAATTCAATAAATACTTCACTGAAAGTGTACTATCTCTAATTAAAAGTAATTAAACAGAAACATCACTAGCCTCCAAACCTCTCAGTATTAACTACAACTCCTTCTGCTTTCAGCCTGTTCCCACAACTACGATTAAGAAATTACTTAAAAAACTCAAACCCTCTTCAGCAGCAGCTGATAAGTTACCAGCTGAATATTTAAAACTAGCAGCTGCAACCATATATTATCCAGTGTTGATCCTTATTAACAGGTCCACAGCAGAACAACATGTCCCAGGAATATTGAAATTTGCACATATTATCCCCTTACACAAAGGCAGAAATTCCACAGAGCTGACCAATTACAAACCGATCACCATTCCCTCTCTCCACTATCTATACTCCTCAAAAGATGTATCCACTCCCAACTGATTCATTATCTTACCTCTAACAACATGCTAGCATTATGTCAATGTGGTTTTAAGCCCTATTATAGTACCACAACTGCACTCCTCAGTTTCACCAATACCATCAACCAAGTCAGAAACAATGGCAAAATAGTCTTTTCAGTCTTTCTAGACATGTCCAAGGCCTTTGATGATGACTCCCACCCCAAACTATTAAATACACTTTCCAAACTGAACCTCAGCCCCTCTGTGCTTCAATGGTTCTGATACTATCTACAGGACCGCCAACAATCTGTAAAATGGCTTAATGTCCTATTTCCCCCTCTTCCCATTGCACTAGGAGTACATCAAGGCTTAATTTTTGGGCTGCAACTCTTCACTGTTTTTACAGACAACATCCATAGCGCTACCCCACTGGCTTCAACTATCCAATATGCAGATGATATAACACTTATATGTGCCGCTAATAATCTGCAATACCTCCATTATATAAGCCAAAAATCATTCTCAGATACTGAGCTATGGCTCTCTAACCATCAGCTCATACTCAGCCCCAATAAAATAAAACTCATGATCTTCCAACCCACAAGACCCCCCCCCCCCAGCACCTTCTACATCACTGCTAGGAATAATACTAAAATTAATGCCGATTCACAAACAAAACTACTAGGAGTAATAATAGATAATAACCTAAGATTTGAACTACATATAACACAAACAATTAACATTCACAAAATGTGTACTCTTTACATTAATAAAAGGTATCTAACTAACACCTCTAAGGTTGCCATTGCTAGACCCCATCTTCTATCTCTGCATACTTCCCCAATTCTCAACAACCTTAAAAAGACATATTTGATTTAATTAAACTTGAAAAATGCTACAATAAAATAGTTTAATTTGCAACTGACTTTCCACATCATACCCACCTCCTTAAAAAACTCTCCTGGTTAGAACTCCCACAACTTCTGTCCTATAATCAATTAACCTTGGCACACAAACTGGTATATCAACCTGAAAAAAACGTACCCTTCTAAACATTTTCCAGCCTCATACCACAAATCGAAGTCTGCGCTCAACAAATAAATCTCTACTACAAGTGTCCAAATCCACTAATATGGCAGTGGACTCCTTATTTCTCATCATGTAGCAACAAGGTGGAATTCACTACCTCACAGCATGAGAACCATCACAAATACCAACCAATTCAAAAAGATTCTTAAAGATTATCTTAATGACACCTGACTTTGCTCCTGCACTACTCCAGGCTAACTAGTTTTAATAGTTATGGTCAGATTTTCCTTCTTTCTTGACCACCTCATAACTTATGCTCTCTATCATGTCTAGATAATCTCTAACCTCATCCTTTTCTATCCAATTTCCCCCTTACAAACCATTCCTCAGGTTACTTTGAGAAACTACAATTTCAACACTATAATAAGGAATTATATCAGATGATTGTATAATACACGTCAGCCATAATAGTAATAGCATAGAATGTGATTACTGGTATACTGTAATGTCTTGTATATTTTTGTACAATTTCTTGTATAAGTTTTGTATAATCTCTATATGTGGAGCTTTTCACCCCGGGCCTCTGCTGAAAATGGGTCTTATCCTAGTCAGACTTTCCGGTAAACAAATATAAAATAAATAAATAAAAATCTATCCTTCTTTGTTATACTTTCCTTTCTGGGTCCCCCAGACAACTCTTCACTGCTGCAAATCAAATTCCAGTCCCTGCCTGTGAGTAATATTCCTTGCTGAATACTGTTTATTTCTCCCAGAATTTTCTTAAGCTCCATTATAGCGGTTTTATGTGGAATATAAATACATGCCAGTGTAATCTTCCTCCTTTACCAGTAGCCTCTTAGCACTACAAATCTGCCATTATTATCTTTTGTATCCTCTTCTATCACTATTAGAGCTCTTCTTGCAATGTCCGAGATATTCTGCTGAATAACCATTTTGAAAAGCTTTCTTTATCAAATTCACATGTTCAGTTCTTTCCAAGTATGTCTCCTGTAACATAGCTGTTTACACTTGACATTTTTAATATAGTTCACTATGCTTTCTTTTTTGTATTTATCTGTGAAAAAGTTGACATTTAAAGACATTGCAGAAAGCATCATTGTATTAAAAAGTTATTATTCCAACCTTTTATGTATAACACCTTTTTTGTTAAATGTCTAGTTCCAGCTTTGTCTTACATGTATACACTGTTTGTTAGGTTGAACTTTTATATAGTTGTTTCTTGTCATTTCCATTTGAGCCTATGTCACTATTTTTTTTCTTATTGAAAGTCCTCAAACATAAAAGAAAAGAAAAAAACAACAACCCCACAATACCCCCTAAAACCTATTAATTTAATACTAACACACAAAACTATGTAAATCTTCAAATATTGAAGTTTTACCCTCCTGAGTCACAAATGTGAGTTAACCTAAAAGGAAGGTTATCCATGGTAAGATGCATGGTGAAGCCTGTGCTTCTACTAAGTGCTAGCTGTTTTTGTTTTATGTTTAGAGCTCTCCCAGCTGGGAAAATCCCAAATGTTTTCAGAGAACAGTATCTTCTAGCCAGTTTAACTTTTTTTCCCAGCCAATCCCTCTCCACTAGACTGTAAGCAATTTCTCTTTATCAGATTGTCTCCATGGAGACATGAGACCAAGCATCCAATTTCTCATTATTAGATTGTCTCTACGGAGACATGAGAACCAGAAAGTCAATTTCTCTTTATTAGATTGTTTCATGGAGACATGAGGGCCAGATACAAAATTGCTACTAAGCATACATTCATTTTCCAGAAAAAAAGCCTCTTAATATTCAACATTCTTTTTCATTTACTTGTTTTCTCTTAACACTTGTCATTAAATCAATCTATAGTCTTTAATCCAGTCATTCCCCCATGCAAGAATGAGAAAAAGCACATTAAGTTTTCTTTTGTCATGCTCTTTTAATAATTTTTAACACTGCAGTGCCTACATTTCTTAAAATTGAAGAAGAGGAAGAAAGAGAGATGGGAGAAAGAAAGGAACAAAATGAACAGCAGCACATATTTACAATCCCCATTATACTTAAAAATAACTGAGAAAACTTTACTTTATAACATGCAAAGAAAACCATATACCACAAAAATAGTACTATTAAGAAAAAAAAGTTTTACTTACAGTTAACTTCCTCCCCTCTCTTCCCCTCCCCAAAGCATTTTTTCTGAAGATTAATGACATGAAGTAAGGCATACACTTTAGAGTCCCCCACATGTCCAACAAATTCCGAAAAAGTCCAATATTTCCAAATTTTCTTGTTCTGTCATATTTCACAAATATAATTATTGCATTGTAATCCCATATTAAGTTACTGGTTTAATTACTGTTCTTCTCCATCTCCCAAATCCTGTCTCTCCTTCATTTCCAATGTACTCTAAATTCTTCTAGTTAACTCTCGTGCTCCCTTCCTTATGGAAAAGTTTTCATAAGTACAGTTTTATTACCAGAAGAACAAGAAACATAATCACATTCTGTTTCACAGCTTACTTTAAAGTTAGTAGAAACTTTTGTATTTCCTCCTTAGCATGTACTTAATCAAAAATGATTTTGTCCATCCAGGAAAGAATGGTTTGAAGACAGATGGGTACAGCAGTTTGCATCTCACTCCTGTGTCTCAACATTCCCTAAATAGTGAAATGAATTTACTCCTCTTCTGCCTGATGTACAATGAGTAATCATTTTCCACAAACACTCTGCTGTCTTCCACCCTTAGTATTGTGTCCTTCTGCCACAGTTTTGTCAGAATCAACTCTTTCTCCTAGCAGAAATACATCTGTACTATTAAAGGCCTAGGTGGCTTTCTCATAGCCAGGTTTGGAGCATACACATTCGAGCTAACAATTCCAGCTGTGGAATACCTGTCCAGTTGCTTATTTGTGCTTTCATAAAATTAATGCAGTCTGGTCTTTCCAGCTTCTCTGGTATAGCTGAAAATAACATGTTTTCCCTAAATGCTCTATCCTCTAATTCTATTACTTTTGAAAGATCTCTTCCTGAGCAGTCTCATATTCAGCCAGCGTTTTCTTTATTTTGACCTCTGATTTTTGTAGCTTTATCACCTCATCTGAATATCTGCAGCTTTATCACCTCATCTGAATATCTGTTTAAAAATTCTTCCATTTTTCCAGCCTTTTGTTGTATGTGTTGATATACTCCATCAGTTTTCATTTATTTTAACCACATCTATGTGCAGTTGTCTTATATCTTCCTGTAGGTTACTG
The DNA here is from genome assembly GCF_019279795.1 of Protopterus annectens. NCBI lineage: Eukaryota > Metazoa > Chordata > Ceratodontiformes > Protopteridae > Protopterus > Protopterus annectens. The sequence goes on from NC_056735.1 coordinate 1,695,888,393, forward strand.
GAAGTCATGTCTGAAAGTTGCATTGCTTTTTGCTGAACAGCTGCAAAACTTTCCCAGTCAGTGTTTCTTCCTCACTTTGTGTAGCTGACTTTTTCCAGGTTCTCTGTATTTCTTTTTTACTGGCATCCAGGCAGTATACTTACTAGCCAATTACTGAAATGTACCCATAAATACAAACGTCCACTGGCCTTCTCTGTTAAGTTTCTGTTTTCACACTGGGAGAGCTAGCATTGGCTGTTACTCAAAGTGCAGCCATCTTGGAAGTCCCCAGTTTGTAGTGCTTTGTAAAAGTGTATACAAAGGACCATGTTGCTGCCTAGAATCTAGACTCTACCCTTTTGTAGAAAACCACTGAATAAACTACAACCCATGTGGGATGAGCTGTAATTTGACTTAATAAGGTGAGTATAACAAAAGGAATTGCATGAGACAACCACCTAGAGATGGTCTGTTTTGACACTGTTTGTCCTTTTCTCTTACTTCCTTAGGAAGCAAACAGCTAATCAGCTTTCATAAAGGTTACGGTTTTGCCTAAGTTGCATCTGAGCTGCCTGTGGATAATTAAAGTTTGAGGCATTCTTTCTCCCTTTTTCTTGGGGTGAGGAAAGAAAACTGGGAGACTAATAGTTTGGCTTAAAACAAACCCTGAAACCACTTTATGCATAAAGGTAGGATTTATTCTCACCCTTGTGAAAAACAAGGTAGGGTTGACTTGCTATAAGAGCTTGTAACTCAGATACTGTCCTAGCAGATGTCAAAGCAATAAGTAAAATAATTTTCCAAGTTAATATTATCTGAAATCAGGTTGATGAACTGGTTCAAATGCAGACAAAGTAAGCATCTGAAGTGCATAGTTCAGATTCCGAGGAGGAGCCATCTGTTTCCAATGTGGGCAAGTATGTAATAGCCCCTTCAAAAGCTGTTTCACTTGGGTCTTTGTAGAAGGGGGAATCAAAGGGCAGACAAGCAGCAATGACCAACAAATGTACCTTGATAGAGGAACATGAAAGGCTATTAGTTAGTAATTCTGACAAATATTCAAGATCCAGAGGCAGCTGGGTCTGAAGAGAGTCCTGGTTCATTGAGTGGAACCAACAAGAAATTTTTTGCCATTTGCACATATATGATTTTCTAGTAGCAGATTTTCTCAACTTCTTTAGTACATGATGCACCTCCTCAGAAAAAAGGTGCCAAAAAGGTATTGAAGTTCTATCATCCAGGCAGTTAGCTGAAGAGTTTTCAGAGTGTGATGTATTAAATTCCCCCTTTCTTGTGTGAATCAATCCAGTTTGTGGGAAAGTTTGTGGTAATTGCCCTTGGCAAGACAGCAAAGATGGGGAGAGACACTGTTGCCTTGGCTAAAAGTGAGTGATCACCACAATTTTTGGAGAATCATTCTAGATCTTTAGATGAATCCTGGAAATCAAGGAAAATGGTGGAAAGGCATAAAGGAACACTCCTGCCCATGGGAATGAGAAAGCATCTGCCTTCCAGGCCTGTTTTTGCAAGGAGTCCTAGAGCAGAATTTCTTCAGTGGTCTGTACTAAACAGAGGCAAAGAGATCTACTTGAGGTGTTCCCCACAGTTGCATCATTTCTTGTAAGATTCCAGGAGGAAGTTTTCATCCATTGTGGGGGGGGGGGGGGGCTGTCTGTTCTGGATCAGATGAGCTTGTCTACAACCAGGTTTTGCCATGATGGACTGTATGAAGCCTGAAGTGCCAATGTCAGTGGAGTTTCTCCCTCTCAGGCTATCATAACAAGTTTGCAAAGAGGTTAAGATCTGGTACCCCCTTTTTATGTACAACATCACTGTGGTGCAGTGGTCCATAGATGATTCAAGGCCTAAAAAGTATTGATAACTACCAATATCTCTCTGATATCTATGTGCTCCTGTCTGCATACAGGATCCCATAGAGCTTCCACTTTTACCCCCTTTGGAAACTGCTCCACAGCCAGGTCTGAACAGTGTGTGGTGACTGACTGGAGAGGTTATGGAAGGGAGAAAGGATGATCTGGATTGCAAGCTATCTGGTCTATCCACCATACAATTTCTGTCTTTACAAATCTCAGAACTGGAATCAAAAGAATAAAAGGTGCAGATGCTGAGTCCATACTGATCTGAGGTACTGATGTATTTTCATAATGTGTAGACTGGCCATACAAAGCATGAGGATTATTGATACCACTTACCCCAAAATCCTGAGAAACTCCATTGCAGATGCATAACTTTGAATAGAGAACCTCAGGAAGAACTCTTGAAACATGCCTAAATTGTCAGGAGGAAGAAAGGCCGTTCCCACGGCAGAGTCTAGCAAACATCCCAAGAAAAGAGAAGGGGTGATAGAAAACTTCTGAATATTATTTTGAAAATCCAGCTTGAGTAGACATTTCAGAACAGTTGCTACAGGCTCTTTTGATAGCTGTAACAACAGTCTGCAAATATAAGACAACCATCCAAATATGGAAAAATGTGAAGTAAGCAGCGACTAGAACTAGGCATTTTGTGAATGCTCTTGCTGCAGTGGATAGCACAAAAGGTAAAATGGAAGGCCAATAATGTCAGCCAGGCAACGCAAAACTTAAGAAATGCCTGAAATGTTCTGCAATATAAATGTGATAACAGGTGTCTTAAATCCAGCTTTACCATTAAAACTAGAAGAAGGATTAGATGTATAAGGTACTGAAGTGATAACATCTTGAAATTCACAATAATGGCAAAATGATTCAGAAATGAAAGATCCAACATAGGCTTCCAGACTCCTCCTGGTTTGTGAGTTAAGAAAATTCCTGAATAAAAACCTTTGTCATGGAGGTTGAGGGGCACATGCTGTATGATTCCCTGAGACAATATATGGTTCAGGATGGGAGGAAATATAGTGTTCCGGTTTTCTGGACATGGTGTAATCCCCTGGAAAGGAGAGAAAGATTCCCATTACCAAATGTACCTTCTGAATTACCTTCAGAACACAACTGTTCAAAACAATCTGATGCCACAAGGGAAGGTGAAACTCAGAGACACAGAAAGGTTGCCATGACAGGGATGGAAGTGTGTGCGTGTGTGTGTGTGTGTGTGTGTGTGTGTGTGTGTGTGTGTGTGTGTGTGTGTGTGTGTGTGTGTGCGTGTGTGTGGGGGGGGATTTATAGGTAGACACTTGTGCAGACTGTGAGGACTGTCCTTGATTTTTACAGGCTTTTCCTTTATATTTATAGTTTCCTTTCCATTGTTTTTAAAACCCTTTTTTGGTTCCTTGCTGCTTAAACTGCTTATTGGAAAAGGGAGCTGAGGAGAATGATTTTCCAAAATTTGTGGTAGTGACTCCATTTTGGCCAAGGCAACAGTGATTCTACCTTCTCTTTAGTTTGGCCAAGGGCAATTACCATAAGCTTCCCAAAGACTGGATAGATACATACAAGAAAGGGGGAGTTTAATACACCTCACTCTGAAATGTCTTCAATTTACTGCCTGGATGATAGAATTTTAATACCTTTAAGGCACCTTTTTTATCTGAGGAGGTGCAGCAGGTACTAAAGGAGGTGACAGAACCAGCTACTAGAAAATCATATACTTTTTTTTCTCAAAAAGGAGGGTTGAACAATATTTGACACTCCTTGAAAATGTTTTCCCCTTTCATCATACTACTTAAGCACCTCTGCTGCAGAATGGCCAAAAATAAATTGTTTATCTAAGGGAGAATTTGAAATCTCAGTTTTAATATATTCACAGAGATTTTGAGAACAAAGCCAAGCAACTCTCCTCAAAAATGATCCAGAAGCAGCAGCTCTGGAAGAAGAGTCAGCAGTATCATAAGCACACTTTCAAATATGCTTAGTCACCTGAGAAACAGTCATTACAGAGGCATTTAATGAGTTCTTTACTTCTGAATTAGGAAGAAATGTTAACCATTAACTTCTGCATGCTCTCAAAGGGCATCAGTAAGAACGTGTAAGCTTGACAGTTTATGACGTCTGAAGGTTAAAGCCTTACAAAAATACATTTTCTTCCCCAACTTATCCATTGCTTTCTATTCCTTAACAGATGGAATTCAGCAGCAGTAACCTGATTAACAGAAGTAGATGTGGATTGAGATTGAGTGTACTTTAGGATTAGAAAACTGGTACTCTTGTGTCTAGGGTACCTTATATATCACTCAAACTACTTGTGAGCAGGAGGTTGGCTATAAGGTAAGCTAGAAGCGATGAGAAAAACATTACCTTATGCAGACAAGACTGGAGGAATAGCTGCAGCTTTAGGCATCTCTAACAGAAACCCCATTATAGTCCCACTGAAGCATTTATTTCATCTTAGATAATATGTTAGTAAAAGAAATCTCTACTGCAAAAAAATCAGAAGACATACATTCTTCAGATTCAGATAACTTGGACTGAGAGGAACTTCCAGAAGTACAGCCATCACCTTGCAATGTCTGTTTTCTGACTGAAATTCTATGTCAGAAAGAGAAGGAACTCTTTTTCTTTCTTGCCTGAAGAAACAGTAGGAAAGGGAAAAAAACAACATATCTGTCTGCCCTGTCCATGGAAATAAAAAAAGTGAGACCACATGTTTTTTCTCATTAAGCAAACTTTCTCTGACAAAAGAATGACTCTTATTAGACATAGTGTTTCCATATTCAACAGTCTCTTCCTAGTCAAGTGAAGACCCTTCTCCTGTCCCTTCCTTTGTTCATAAGTAAGTACTAGGCAATTGGTCTGCAGATCATTTCAAGCCAAGCTAAAAATCCCTATTCAAAATTTCCCTCTAGCCTCAAGGAGGGCAAGACAAGATAGACCAGGAGAGAATTTTAGGCTGCCCATCTAATTATTAAGGTTTACTTTGAAGGTGGCCAAGGGTGCTTGCTACTCTGCTTGACATGTAGTGGAAGTTTGTTCCAGAGGTGAAAGATATATTGGGATATGAATCTATCATGCCATGTTTTATTTATCTGCTGATGAAGGTTTAGTTCCTTTAACCAAGTATTTGATGTACCATTAGTTCTGCAAAGGAAAAGGAGATCAAATAAGGCTGAATCTTTCATGGTACAAAGGGCTAAACACGGATCTCTAGACAGGAGTCTCTAAGAGACTGAGTATAGAGAAACAGCTGTCAACGTCTCCTGATAACTAAGATTTTTGAGGCCAGTGATCTTTTCAGTTAAGAATCTTTGAGGCCTCTCAAGTTGTCTGATATGTTTAAGTAAATAAATGCCAAAAGATGCATTATATTCAGTAATGGATCTGATAAGATATGAGTAAAGTAGACTTCTTTGGATCTAGTAGAGATGCCTTTGGAAAGTAGATGGGCCAGATAAAAGGCTTTCAGAACTACTGTTCTAGGGTCTGTGGTTGGGCTACCCTTGTGTAATTTTCCAGGCTTCAGGAATGCAACCAGAGGGCAGGTTTAGATTAAAGAGTTTAAGTAGGTGTTCAGAAAGACCATTTTGGCACTGACTATCAGGCAACCTGGTATTGTCTGGGCGCATAGTTTTGGAAAGTGCTGAGAGAATTTGTTCCTTAATTAATTAAAGGGGTGGCTGGGATTTTGGAACCTGTGGAATAGCTATAACTTTTGGGGGGGGTGGAGTATATTTTGCACTGATATGTTAGTTAGGATATTAGCTATTTCCTTTTGATCAGAGATTAGTATTATTGTGGACTACCTCTGAACACTACTGGGTGTTAATTCTTAACTGCCTGATACAGTTAAAGAAAGATTTGCAATTATTTTGGTTCTGGTGGCTATTAAAGCAATAACCGACAACGTGGTGTAGTATATTAAGAAGTTATGTACCTACCATAACGTTCCATGTTACTTGTCTTCTTCTCGCCTTCTTTCTTGCTGGATGGGTTCGGAGCCGATCCTCGGCTCCAACTCAGCCAATACTAAAGCTTGAGAGCTAATTCCACCGGCTCGAGGCTCCCCTATATCTCACAATGCTAGGCGGTAACTCCTCAGATCTCGTTTGATAGCTATACCAAGCAACCCTAGTCTCCATAGAATGGAGTAGGGAAACCCACCTCAAAACAACCTGCGTGAAAAGTATCGCAGACCTAAGAAAGGAGAGAAGGAGGTGGAAGAACATGTGGGAATGACGACTTCCAGAGGAAGAACACAAACTGAATTCCTGTCGGTCTGTCCAGGCTTGGGGGAAGGAGGGTGGGATGCAAGAAAGAAGGCGAGAAGAAGACAACTAACATGGAACGTTATGGTAGGTACATAACTTCTTAATGTTAAGTTGTCCATTTCACCTTCATTCTTGCTGGATGGGACAGCGTCCCTAGCACCTTATCCCGGGTGGCCTATTGGAACAGACTCTTGAGAACAGTGGAACCAAAATTGGCAGGGCTTCTGGAAACCATGTCCAATTTGTAATGTGAAATGAATGTATGAGGAGAAGCCCAGGTGGCTGCTGCACAAATGGAATCTATTGGTAGCCTATCCTGAAAAGCTACGGATGTAGCTAATGCCCTAGTTGAATGAGCTCTAGGTCTTGAGGGTAGTTTTTGATGTCTTATCTCATAGATGAAGGTAATTGTAGAGGTAAGCCATCTAGAGAGGGATACTTTAGTAACAGGAAGGCCCAATTTTCCTTCTGGATATGACAGAAACAATTGGTTAGATTTCCTGAATTGTTTAGTCCTATCTAAGTAACATCTAATGTATTTTTTGTTCCGACCTGTTTGAATAGTTAGGGAAAAAGACGGGGAGATCAATAATTTGGTTTAGGTTTACTTGAGAGGAAACTTTGGGCAAAAAGGATGGATTAGTACAGAGGGATACCCTATCTTTGTGAAACACTAAGTAAGGAGGACGACTGCACAGAGCATGGAGTTCAGATACCCTTCTCGCTGAAGTTATAGTTACTAGAAAAAGTGTTTTCCAAGAAAGCAACTTCAGTGAACATGAAGCTGCCGGTTCAAAGGGGGGAAGGATTAAGGATGCCAGAACCAAGTTCAAATCCCATTGAGGCGGGGGATCTTTGATTGGAGGTTTGAGAAGAAATACGCCCCTTAAAAAGGCTTTACAGAATTTGTGAGCCATGATGCTAGACTCCAAGACACCAACATGAAAATTAGATATGGCAGCCAATTGAACTCTAATGGTAGATGCAGATGATCCTAAATGAAAGAGTTCTGCTAGAAAATCTAGAATAGACTGGATAGGTGCTGCAAAGGGATCTATGTTTTTTGACGTTGCCCAAAAGGAGAAGCATTTCCATTTGCTACTATAAATCTTCGGGGTAGAAGATTTATGAGAGGCTATCAAGATATCTCCGACCGAGCGAGATATTGAGGGAAGCCTGGCTAAGGTTGGAATCGGAGAAACAATGCTGTGAGGTTTAGAGAAAGCAGAGATTGGTGGAGCTGACCCGAATGGTGGGTTATCAGATCTGGTACTGGGTCCAGATGCCAAGGCTGCTCCAAAAGGTAACGATGAAGAAACGGAAACCATATCTGTCGAGGTCAGTAAGGGGCAATGAGGGTCATTGTCACTCTCAAGGCGATGGCTTTCTGAATTAGTTGAGATATCAGTGGAAAGGGGGGAAAGGCATACAGAAGTCCCCGGGGCCAATCATGAACTAGAGCATCTCTGGTGGGATGGCCTGGTAATGGGAAGAGAGTGAAGAAGTCGTGACACTTGCTGTTTTGGGGAGTAGCAAAAAGATCGCAGCAAGGCTGGCCCCATCTTAGGAATACTTCTTCTAGAACTGATTTCTTTAGAGACCACTCGTGAGGCATGAGAATTGCCCTGCTCAATTTGTCTGCAATAATGTTGGATTTCCCGGGAATGTGCGTTGCTATCAGAAAATGCTGAGAAGAGATTGCCCATTGCCAAAGTCTGAGTGCCTCTCGACATAAAGGGTATGATCTGGTTCCGCCTTGTTTGTTGATGTACCACACTATGGACATGTTGTCCGTTTGAATTGCAATAGTCCCAGTGGGAAGAGAGTCGTGAAGGGCTTGCAACGCTAAAAGCACTGCTCTCATCTCTAAGACATTTATGTGCAAGTGGCACTCGAAAGGTTGCCACGTGCCTTGGACTGTCCTGCCCTGATAATGCCCCCCCCACCCGATCAGGGAGGCGTCTGTTGTCAACGTGGCGACTGGGGGGGAAGAGTGAAGGGTCTTCCTTGGAGAAGTTGAGGTGATGTGATCCACCAAGACAGTTGATTCTTGCATGATTGAGTTATCAAAATGGTATGGGACATCGAGAGCTGTTGAAAGGACCATTGAGTAAACAGCATCCATTGGAGGATCCTTATGTGAAAGTGAGCCAAGGGGAGAAGGGGAATAGCTGCTGCCATGAGTCCTAACACCTTCAAAACTAATCTGGCTTTGACTTTGTTGCATTGTAAGAGAAGGGAAACTTGTTTCTGAATATCTGACACTCTCTGCTCTGTGAGTCTGGCTGAAAGATTGAGTGTGTTTAAGGTGGCGCCTATAAAGGTAATAGACTGGCAAGGCGACAAGGCAGATTTTTCGAAATTTATCGAAATGCCTAGAGCTTGGCAAGATTGGATGGTGAAGTCCCTGGATAGAAGAAGCTGATGTCTGGTGGTGGCGGTAAGGAGCCAGTCATCTAAATATGGAAACACCTGGAATCCTTGACGTCTCAAGGGAGCCGCGACCACTGCCATGCATTTGGTAAACACACGGGGGGCTGTAGTGAGACCAAAGGGCAGGGCCCTGAACGGGTAGTGACTGGCCCCCAGCCTGAAGTGGAGATATCTCCTGGAGCATCTGTTCATCTTGATGTGGTAGTACACGTCCTGAAGATCTATCGAGCACATCCAATTGTCCTGATCCAAGAAGGGTAGAATGGACTGAAGCATGACCATCCGGAATTTTGTTTTCCTGATATACTTGTTTAAGTAGCTGAGATCCAATATGGGTCTCCAGTCCCCTGTTTTTTTTGGTACCAAAAAGAATTTGGAGTAGATTCCGGATCCTTGCTGGTCTTCTGGGACTGATTGGATAGCTCTTTTTGATAGCAGCTTTGAAATTGCTAATGCTGCTTGTTCCCTTAGACCGGGTGGAATGTCTGGAAGGGATCTTTTGGGTTGGGATGGGATGTGAATAAAGGGAATTTTGTAACCCTCGGATATGATCGACTGTACCCATTTGTCTTGAGTAAGGGAAAGCCAGGCTTTTGGGTACAGGGATAACCTTCCCCCGACTGCCTCCGAAGGTGGACAGCCAGGCAGCCCCTCAGGGATGCTGAAAGGGTTTATCAGAGAAAATTTCTCTGCTACCCTGGTTTTGTGGACCTCCTCTGCCTCTAGGGCGGCGTCTATTATTATTCCCCCCTCTGCCTCTAGAGGGGAATCGACCTTGTGTGTCAGATGAGACTCCCTGGGATTGTTTGCGGAACCACATCTTTCCTCCCCTCTGACCTTTGGGATAGGGTCTAGAAGGGGTAGAAAAACGGACTCCTATGGCAGAGAGAGTCTTACCTTCTACCTCGCACCTGGTCAATGTATCCTTCACCTGTGGACCAAACAAGGATGATCCATCAAAGGGAGAATTGGTGAAGGACACCTTGAAAGGGTCCGCAAAGTTGCATAGCCGCATCCAGGTGTGATGTCGTAAGGCAGCACCTGTGCCTGCGGCTCTACTCGGCCCATTTGCAGCATATGAGACCAGCCGCATGGAGGAGTTAACGATGGAATTCAGGGTTGCCAACTAGGAGTTCATTGTGTCTTTGAACCCCTCAGCTGTAGGATCCTTTATCAGTTCACCCATATCCTTGAGTAAATCTCTCTCTGGAGACGAGTGAAGTGGCATAAGTAATTCAGCGAATGCATTGAAAAGGTCGCTGATGAGAACATCTGCTTGCTGTACCTGTCCATGGTCCTAGATTCCTTATTAGGAGGATGGACAGGAACCGAAGGATCGGCTAACTCCTTCTTAGTGGCCGCAGCCACCACCATGGCATCAACAGGGACACTTCTGGATAAAAAATCTTTATCTCTAGGGGCAGTAATAAATTTAGATGGTCTCCTCGGGGTGGGTTCCACTGAATCAGGAGCTGTCCAAGCCTTCCTTGCCACCACTTCCATAAGGGGGTCAAAGGGAGGGGACACCCAGGAGGTAGAAGGGCGAGAGCCAAACGCCTCAAGATACACTGACTCATCCTCCGAAGGGTTAAGGGCTGGCCAGTTCCCCCTCTGTTTGAGGATCTCAAGGATGTCAGCAAAGGAGACATCCTCAGAGGGGGATCGAGGGGAACCTTCAGATTCCTCTAAGTCAGTGCCAGAGGTGATGGACTCAGGGGAGTCAATGTGCTTCCTCTTGCACTGCCTCTTCCTAGGGGGATCTCCTACTGGGTCAGGAGAGGCCTCGGAAGAGGAGGAAATTCCCAATGGGGAAACTTGAGGAGTTGGCTCTCTGTGGTCTAAGGCAAGGGGGTGAGTAGAAATCACTGCAGGCACTGTAGATGGGGGGGCTGAAGGAGCCGACTGTGGGGCAGACCCTGGTTCTAGCACGCTCCGCATGACTTCGAAGGCACTCCTGTCAGGCAAGGCCAGAGGCCCCCGCTCTGAAGAGACAAGGACCTCCCCCAGCACTGACAGGGATGGCTCCAAAGCCGAGGTCGGAGCCAAACTCACCAGTGCCGAAGCCCTGGGAGGGAGAGTGGGGTCGGACAAGAGTCCGATGCCACTCACCCCCTCGGAGCAGACGAGGGAAGCTCGGCGCCGAGATCCCTCCAAGGAGGAGATCGGAGCAGACGACGGAGCCGAAATGGAAGGTATCGGATCCGACGCACCGACAGTCATGGCTCCGACAAGCCCTGGCTCCGAACTCAAAGGAGACGGAGGAGGAATGTATTGGGGAACGGGAATAGCCACTGACTGCTGATTCGGGCTATGCAGCATTTGGGCCAGTGCCTCGGACTTGAGAAGTCTACTCACTACCCTTTGCAAATCATGGTCAGATAACCTGGAAGACCATGAGGAATGAGTTCTATGGCTCCGTTCGGAAAGAAGAGGTAATCCTGGCACCGAATGCACGGAGCCGATAGAGGCGGATCTGGATCTCTTCCTAGACTGTGGCTCCAATAAGAGTATCGGAGCCAACGGAGTTTTATCAGCCTCGGCTCCAGCCGGAGCCAAGATAACAGTATGAGGCTTGGAAACATCAGCTTCGGCTGGAGCTGATGTTGAAGCCGACTTAATTTTTCCAGCAGTCGACTCAGAAACCGGAGCCGACTGTTTGGAAGTTTTAGAAGGCTTCCCCGACACAGACTGAGTCGGGGGGCCTTCAGGCTTTAATAGACCCTGCAAGATTAATTTGTTCTTGCATTCCTGCAGGACTCTAGGGCTAAAACCATGACAAACAGCACAAGAGTCCTGCAGGTGCAAAGGTCCCAGGCAATACACACAAGAAGTGTGACCGACTGTCAGAGACATTTTCTGACAGCACGAGTCACACTTCTTGAAGCCTGAGACCTTAGCGTCTTTAGACATGGTGAAAGGAGTGCCTGACAACAACACAAACACACTACAGATACACCCTTTACCAAAGAAAAATATTAAATTATTAAGGCTAACACAAAGCCACAAACACACATACAAGCCCTTAACAAAAAAATACTAATTTAGTCACACTAAAGGACTGGGGGAAGAGAAGGGGCCGAAGGCCTACAAGTTAAGGGAAGAAAAGGAAGGGAATATAGACCCGAAAAAACAGGGGTCGATTTATCTAAATATTAATTAAACTAAAAAGGTTATGGTATGAAACAATAGGGGGTTAAGAAATAGCTATTACGGTAAAAACTCTCACTGACCTGCCTGAGCCGGTAAAAAAGCACCTCGTCAGCTATAGCGGCAAACGAGATCTGAGGAGTTACCGCCTAGCATTGTGGGATATAGGGGAGCCTCGAGCTAGTGGAATTAGCTCTCGAGCTTTAGTATTGGCCGAGTTGGAGCCGAGGATCGGCTCCGAACCCATCCAGCAAGAATAAAGGCAAGATGGACAACTTAACATTGACGATTTACCCACGGTGGGTGTGGTTTAATCATGAGGGCGAAGCCCGAGTGATTAAACAAAGACAACCTTGGGTAAATCTTCAATATACCACAACCACGGAGTCAGTTATTGTTATTATACAATGACATTATTTAAGAAAAAAATACTTACTTTTCTTAAATAATGTCTTTGTATAATGGCGGATTACTGTTCTTCCGCCGGTTGTGGTATACTGCTTCTTAGTTTTGATGTACTGTGCATGCGTATGGGACTTGCATTCCCACACATACCCAGTATATCATTGCTTTGAAACGGAAGCAACGGAGAAAAGAAAGTCTCCGTTACTCCATTTTCTCATTTTTTTTTAATTGTAAAAAAAAAAAAAAAAAAAAAAAAAGGTTTTGGAGCACTTACCAATGGAGAAAAGTTGGGGCGACCAGACCTTTTTCCGATGGTATATTGTGTGATTTACAATGGGCATGCTGGTTGGGCTGGGCCAATCAGCGTGCACGTTTTTTAATAGTAATAGGGAGTCACTGTATAATATAAGTTCTCAAACAGCTTTGAGCTTTTTAATGGTTCCTTTAAGTTTTTTGTTGGTTTGCTTAGCTGTCAGGCAGAGAACAAATGGTTCTGATATAAGTAAACTACTGTCACTCCCCCACAATTGCAGCATCCTGCTCCAGCAATAAGCAAAATTACTGTCAGAAATAACACTTTTCCTCACAAAAAGGTCATATAAGCATAAACATGAGAATTCCTTTAGAAAAGTCACTACAGTTCCCAAAACATTAAATTTCCTTGATAAACAATAAAGTTTTCACAGAAAAAAACAACCGTTTTCTTCATAAAATAAAATTAAAAAAAATAGTATAAGGCTTTCCCCAGTGGGACTTATCTGCTCATCTCTTAAAGATTGCTAGCTGATTTATAATTGCACACAGCCTGCCAAAGAAGCACTCACTTTAGTGACAAAAAAAGCTCTAAAGCCTTTTCATGCTGCAACTGCATTTTCTGGAGCATGGGAAAGGCACTCAAAGCTCAATGAAACTGGACAGTTGCAGGAGTTGGACCCATATAGCTTAAGCTTCTGAAATAGTATTCTGTGTATGAACATCTCCAGATGTTAAATTATGGGTTATCATGGAAATCTTGTTGTGGAACTGACTTCTATTTTCCACACAGAGCCTTTCCGTTAAATTTTGCATGTTATGCTTTGAAATCTCCCTCTTTTCCTAGGGAACTACCCTCACTAGTGATGCAGAAGTAAATTCTGTAAAACATAATGTAGCATGTAAGCTGTACATAGTTTACTTTAGCCAGTTCCTCTTTCCTGTTTGTCTTTTCATTGCTGATAGCTCTACCTTCTACACTTTTACTCCACCAAGATGGACGTCAGATAGACTGTACCACTTATCTTTGCACATAGCCTAAGTGGCAGACAATCTGATCTCCTTCTCTTATTGGGTCCTTTACTGCTTTTACTACTACTCCGACAGTCTCAGCAGCAGTTAGACACTGCAATTTAACCTATGCATACAGCTTAGGTGGCAGATAGGCTGATATCCTCCTTTATCTGTTGTCAGATCCATTTACTTTACTGTCCAAGTGTAAATACGTTGCACTTTCTTTTCATTTCAGCTTGGCAAGTTTTTACTGATGTTATATTTTAAGTGCACTATAAATGCTGCTAAACTTCTTATGCTCCACTTTTTTCTATTATTCAGCTACAGTATGTATATCATTTGCTCACTGACTCCAGCTTTTCCTATATCCATATTTAACCTTTCTTTCTCTTTTTTGACTTTTTCACTCACTATAATTGAGTTCACTCCTCCCACACACACATATACACAAACTCTACAGTTAAATTCTTTTTACCTCACATTTATTTTTCCATAACCAATATTCACTTCCCTCCTTCTAACTCCACTCACTCAAACCACCAAGCACAAAACTTAACTACATGCCAAGCACACAACTTATCACTTCCTAGTCATTCCTTTTCATATAAGTACTATGACCATGTTCCATATCCAAACCTCCTTCATCCATACTTTATTAGCACATCTCATAACATATCTCTGCATATACCATCACTGTGAACTACACTGCTCTATCTCAGCCAGCCCGCAACATAAAATAACATTCTCCAACTTGCCCATCTCTCTGTATCTCTACCAATCATCCCTTATCGACTGTTTTAAAATAAAGTACACATGGCAGAATCCCCATTCTGTCAAACTTAACATTAAAATAATAAACAGATATAAATGGCTGTTCTCCTCTTACTAAACTTCTACAATATTAAAACTTGGAAATTAAATCTACCCAATTCAGGACCTATTCAAGCTATTTGATCCCAAACCTCAAGTACTTCACCCCCAAACTATACTCCATGCAACCACATTGGCCAAAGACTATTTAACCAGTCTAAAAGGTATCTGTAACAAGCTCTTAGATGTGCTTTCCTGGCCAGTCCACCACTCTCCAGATATCCTATTTGTATCCAAAACCTGGTTGAAACAAGAAATAAAAAAAATTCTGCCACCAGGTTTCAATATTTTCAGGCTAGACAGAAAGTACAAAATAGGAGGGGCAGCCATAATTTACAAAAATGCACTTGAATTAGGCTACACTATGCAGACATATCCCAATTCAATAATGCTGAATTACTAATAATATCCCTCAAGCTCAACTTCAACAAAAGAATAGTCTTAACAGGTCTGTATATTTCCACAGGAAAAATATATCTTATCTAGAAGACCTCCTGTACTGGATTTCCACCAACATATGTCAGGAAACTATAACCTTAGGCAATGTTAACATTGATTAGACTACCTTAAACTCTCACAACCTAACAAACAGCATTCAGCTGTATGGCTTTACTCAACTAATTAATTCCTCTACAAGATATAACAAGCATACTTCAAAGGAAACCACCTTGGACTGGATACATGCATCACAACCAGAAAAGTATTCATCCTATGAGACATTTATTTACTTGTATTTACTTTCCAGGATAGCGCATTGATCTCCATGGACCATTTTCAGATGACTGGTGTCTGGTTAAGTGACTTGCTCAGAGTCACTCAGGCAATGGAGGCTGACATTACCTAACTCTTTAAATGATCACTTTCTCACCTATATAATTAGACATCAAACCCATATACTAGTTACACACCAGTATAATGAAGTTAGAAACGTATTACTTTTTATACGGAAACTTTTATCAATATCCTGTAGCACTACAACTGGAATATACTGAAAAATCTTCCCTTGAATGATGCAGTCTCTGAATTCAATAACTATTTCTTAAACATACTTAGCAGACTAGCTCCAATTTGAACAAATAGAATCAAAACCAACACCGCTTCTTGGCTTTCCAAAAATTCAAAACTGCTAATGAAGGAAACAGACAAAGTTTGGAAACGTTACCCAAAAAGTTAAATACCTTTCAACTTGCAAGAATTCAGGCAATTAAAAAATTGGGTTGAATATAGTATAAGGCTGGACAAAAAAATCCTCCAAAACAAACATAAGTCAAACTCCAAAACTTTCTGGGCATCAGTTAATAACCTAATTAAACTAGGCAAAATGTCATAACCTACTCCCCTACTCCAACTATCCAAAACCAAAATGAAGGTACTGCCTCTAATTTCAACTCTGACTTTATTCAAATGGTAGTTTCCATAACCAAAACCACTACACCTAACTCTTTCTCCCTTAAGTCAGTCTCCAGCTCTGTTATCAAAAAATTCCTTCAAAAACTAAAACCAGCCATGCAATAGTATACCCCATATGCATCCTACTAAATCACTCAATAAATGAAAACTATGTCCATACCTCTCAACCTCTTAGAGCAGAAAATCTGGACAAAGCCTAAAATGATGGGGGGGACAAACAGGGACAGATTTTAAATATTGCACTTACAAACTTAGAAAGTTGATAAAATAATAGGTTTTGCATTAGCATTAATTTTCTGAAGGATGTGAAGTCTTAAACTCAAATGTTTGTCATTATTTAATGACTTCAATCCTCAGCTATTTGCCAGAAAAGTACAGATTTTAGGAGGAACACACCAAAAATATGAGGCAAAAATCTGGACAATCTGAGAAAATCTGTACAGTTGAGCGGTATGAGTCTATCTCACAGCTGTGGAAAATGTCCTTCATCATACCCTTTTATAAGGGGGTCACCTCCACTAACCTTTCCAACTACAGACTCATTGCTAGTCTGTCACCTCTTTCAAAAATCCTGGAAAAGTGTATCTACTCTCAGCTTCTTAAATTAATTTTACAACACCGTCTTCTCTCTCAAACTCAGCATGGTTTCAGACACAATTACAGTACTATATCCGTACTTAGTTTCATCAATAACAATTAACCATAATAAAAATTCTGCTAACCTTATATTCATCCTCTTCCAAAACTTATCAAAGGCCTTCAGTAATGTCAGTCACCAAAAACTCCTACTCAAACTTTCACCATTAGGCCTCGCCAACTCCACCCTCCTTTGGTTCCCCAGCTATTTGACAAACAGGCAACAAGCTGTTAAAGGGGAGAATAACTATTTCTCCTCCATTCCAGTATCTCTTGGTGTGACTCAGTACTCAATCCTAGGCCCCTTACTGTTCAATCTATTTATAAATTACTTAAATACTTCATCCAGGCAAGCCACAATAATACAACATGGTGAGAATTCTATAATAATATATACTGAAAAAGACTTCTTTACTCTGCAACAACATATACAACAATCTTTCTCTTTGATTGAAGCCTGGCTGGAAAACTCCCAATTCCTTCTCAATGTCAAGAAAACAAAACCTATGTTATTCACCCCAAAACAGTACATCACACAAAAAGAACTACTTACTATGAATCTGGCCAGAGGACACAAGTTAGTTTTCATTTTTTCCTGTCTGGTACAAATTAGGTGTGTTTTCACTGAGCTTTTCACCACTTTGTAGTGATTAGCAGTACCCTGTACAATAGCCATTTTATAAAGCTAGTACTTAGGACTTTAACCCATAACAAAGAAAGGCTTTGCATGGAGCTAAGCTTAGGGCAGCTAAACAGAGGCATCAAATAGCAAAAAGATCATAGCACTATCTAACATCTTGCCTACTCCACTCAGGTGACCCCTGTAAAACCAAGACCCCAAACCATAATAGCTTGATCCTAATACAGGTCCTGACAATACAGATTCATGTATGCAGACATTTTAATCCTTAAAGGACTACTAACACAGTATGTGAGAGATGTACATACATAATTCCTTGGAGGCAAAAATCTCGATTACAAACAAGGTTTTCAAAAACACACACACTACATCCTTCACACATATTGCTCACCACACACATAGCCCTTCTTATGCTGAGGCACTTAAAGCTTATAAGAAACCTCTGCAAACCTCAAAGACCTCCAAAGCTGTCAAACTGCAATACCTAGCATCAGCAATCACTAAAGCACACACCAAAAGCAACACCTAACACCACACACATAAACCTACACCCAATGATTCCCCAAGAACAAGCCCACAAGGCAAGCTAAAAGTTTAGCTAGTACTCCTGTCATAGGGAATTATATAGCACAGCACACAGATACTCTTCTCACCAGCCTGGACAAAAAGAAGATTGTTTCCTATCTGTAGCCAGGATCCACAATATCATGCACGCAGTCAAGTCACTGCACCACAGTTATCAGTATGATTCTATCATAGTCCATGTGGGTGTAAATTATCTGAGGCATACCTCACTGGAATATATGAAAACAGACATTATGGATCTCTCTGAATACATATTACAGGCAGGTATGTGCCATACATTGAACGCCATTTTACCTGCACCAAGGATGATGCCACAATATGAACAGAAAATGACTGATTTTAATAATTGGCTTAGTTTCTGGTGTCACCCGAGAGAATCGAACATATATCAGCAGAGAAGCATAATTAACAGACCACTTTGCTTTGCCAAGGATGGTCTGAAACAGTTCCTCCCCCGGACTTTCAAATATTGGCTAAAACTTTATTCACCCCCTTAGAGTCTTTTTTAGGCAATATCAAAATGACAAAACTATCAACATAGCAAAAAAAAAAAAAAATAAAAATCCTGAAAGCACCCTTAAGGTGTCACTGCTCAGTACTAGGAGTCTAAACAAGAAACTCCACACCCTACAATCTGTCCTTACTCTAGGCAATGTAGACATCTGTGCTTTATAGAGACTTTGTTTAAAACCACAGAATGTACTCCAGCAGTGGAAGGTTACAGTGTCTTCCACATATTTAGACCAACAACAGCACAGAGAGGGACTAAAGGTGGAAGTGTCTTAATCCACATTAGCAGCATATACAAATCTAAACTGGTTAAACAGGATGATGCCCTGAGTTCATCCATTTCCATGTTTCCATAGACAAGGTTCCCTACCATGTCCTAGCCAGCTACAGGTTACCCTCAATGACCTAAGAATCTCTCAACTCTTACCTATACCTAATAGAGGCTCGCACCTTCTAACTAAACACCCTATTCATGGGAGACTTTAACTACTCGCTCTATAGCATGGGAAATGTACACTGCTTCTAATTCACAGGCATATTTTCTGGACTTTATCAACACAAACACCCTGAACCAAATAGTGCACTCTCCAACCAGAGGATGAAAAATATTGAATGTAGTACTACCAACATGGGAAAGTGTTGCCCCCCCCATGTCACGTCCTCATTAGTGAAGTTGAACCCCAAAGCCGTCTCCATTGAAATAAAAATCAACTCAGAAAACCCAACTAAACCTGCAACAATTAGGATCTATACTAAAGCAAACTACATCCTATTAAACAGCAGTTTGTCAAAGTCACTGCTCCACCAAACCCCAAGAACACAGCTACTTCAGAAGAGTTATTTACAGAAACCCTGTACAAACATGCAAATTGCTACATTGAGGCTACTGTATGTACCAAAAGTAAGCCCAGATCTAACACCTAAAAAAAAATGACACTAGTAGAATCCTTATCTTAACAGATGATATAACAAAAGAAAAAAAGGCATGGTCAAAATCAGAAAGAGCAACTCTCATAGAGACAAGAGTTCTCCGATTCAACTAGAAAAGAAACTAAGAGCTCTAATTAAGTCCAACAAGGCCAATTATGAAGTCAGGATAGCCTTCCAGGCTAAGGACAATTACAAGGCCTTCTTCAGCTGTCTCAGGAAAGGAACCTTAAAGGTAATACTCAACAGTGTGCAAAACTGGTGGTAAATGGCACAACCTTCACTGATCAGGGTGACAAAGCAAATCCACTGGCTGCTACATTTAGCTCTAACTTCACCTGTCATTCCCACCAACCCCTGTGAAATCCCTTCTAGCATATCCCTCCAACTATCAACAGTCAGCAGGTCTTGAAAGTGCTCACTAAGACCACAGACACTACTTCAATGGGCCTCGACAATATCCCAGGTTGCCTCCTAAATAGCTTAAAACATGACCTAACAGGGTCATTTGAGGCACTCTTCAACTATAGCCTCTAAATAGGTTATGTGCCAGGTGAGCGGAGGGCCACAACAGTCATCCCTCTTCATAAGGGTGGACTGTCAACTGACCCCAGGTACTAAAGATCCATCAGTCTGACAAGTCTGATATTGAAAACCATGGAATGAATTATCATGGAAATGATCAACAAGGACATTGGGAACCTTCAGACATTAGACCCATCCCAGTTTGGCTTTTTAAAGGGAAGGTCTTGCCCCTTTAACCAAATACATTGCTTCAAGGGT
This sequence comes from Protopterus annectens, assembly GCF_019279795.1. Classification (NCBI taxonomy): domain Eukaryota; kingdom Metazoa; phylum Chordata; order Ceratodontiformes; family Protopteridae; genus Protopterus; species Protopterus annectens. The sequence continues at coordinate 1,695,908,126 of NC_056735.1, forward strand.
TTCACCATATCTATGGATGAGGAGAAAATGGTGCATACCATCTATCTTGACCTGGTGAAGGAGTTCGATAAATACTCCACTCAGGTATTGTTGACAGACTCTCAGAACTAGGCATAAATCTCTACATAACTCACTGGATTGCCAGCTGGTTCTCAGATAGGACCCAAGAGGTCAGGATTGGTGAGAACACCTGCACCAAGAGACTGGTCACCAGCAGAGTAGTCAAGGCTAACGTTAAAGGTCTCTGGCTCATCAAGTTTGTAGATGACTGTAAATTAGGAGCTATCATAGATTCTCCCCATGACACAAACATCCTGTAATAGGTTCTAACACAAACAAATGACTGGTGAGAAAGCCACATATTAAAACTCAATGAAAAGAAATGAATTATAGTGTCCTTTGGGAAAGAGTCTACTGAAGCCAATTACTTCATTGATAAAATACCCTTAAGAGTTGACACAATAGTTAGGGATCTGGGAACATATGTAGACAGTAATCTGGCATTAGACCAACACATAGCCAAGATGATAAGAACATCATTCAATGTCGCCCAACTCATAAGCAAGGATATGGCATCCAGGTCAAAGGAAGTCATAGTACCACTCTACTCAGCCCTTATCAGACCCATTAATGAGCACAATGCTCCCCTTTGCCATGTACCTAACCAGGCACTTGCAACAGTTAAAATACTCACCAGCAGAATCCAGGGTATGAATACCCTGTCCTACACAGATCACTCCTATTTCTGCACTCAGTCTTCTACAGGCTACTGAGAGGTGATCTATACCTATCATATAAGGTATGTTCAGATCCAGCTCTGATGGAACTCTTGCACATCTGCAAGACAATTAGTACAAAAAACACTAGATCCAAGGACCTGACCTTTGTCTTTGACATAAATAGAATTTGCTGGAGGGTCTGATATGTGTCTCAAAGGATCCCCACACTATGGTTAAGCTCCCCATCTGTATGAAGCACAGTCCATCCTTGACCCTGTTCAAAAGAAACCTGGATCATTGGATGGGAAATTGTAAATTTACCCCCAGTATGACCCCAATGTCTCTGATGGACAGAGGTCGAAAGTAAGCAAATTAACCTCAGCTAACATACGTCCCATAAATAACCCTTAGCAGCCTCTTTACTAATATACCCAATCATATAGGCATCCAAGGAACTCAGGGGCGAAACTGGGTTGGGTTGCACAGCTAGGCTTGTAAAGACCTTGGTGGTCATTACCCTAGTATGAACCTATGAGTCTATGAAAAATACAAAAAAACGAACAAGTAACACAAACCAAACTGCTTGGAGTTATTATAGACAACCAGCTGAAATTTGACCATCGCTTACCTCAAGCAATACAAAAAAAAAAATAGGCAGTCTGTATCAATCTAAACCCTTCCTCTCAGATACAGCCAGGAAAAGCACAGCCTCCACCCCATCTAATACCAAACTGCTACTTATGATATCTAAATCTAAAAATACAGCAGGCGACATTCTAACTGTGTCACTAGGAAGAAGAACTCTTCTTTTCCAATCTAAGGCAAAATTAAAACCTAAATTCCTTCATAAATGAACTTAAGCAACTCTGGTATCCATACTTGGCTCTGCTCCTGTGAAACTTCTGGCTAAGACTGTAAGCTACAGGTCTGATGCACTACACTATGCATCATATCCTGTGTACTGCAGCCTGCATTTTATCATACTAAGTCTTCTAATCTGACTATTATGCTATGATTTTATTTCTGAATACAATATCTGTTGAATGTATGCTTTCATATTATTTGTATTATCATTCTAAGTACATCTGACCATCCTCTGCAATACGGTACAGTTTCTATCAGAATACCTGAGCTGTAGTTGTTAATGTATTCAGTGTAACCTGCTACAGCTTTTCTTCCCTGGCCTTAATTGAAAAGGGGCTTTTGCCAGTCAACAATTGTAATAAATAAATAAATATATCATCTGGAAAGCAAAACACCTTCACATTGTTTTTCAGTTTCATTATGCGTGCACACAAAAAGCATCATATTAAAGCAGTTGCACAAGCAGAATGCTTATACATATATAGGAAATCAAAAATGAAAGAATTTGTTGGACTAGCACAAACTGCAAAAATCACAAAATATAACTACAACAAATATTAAATATCCCATACAAATAAATTATATTTATTCATTCAAACCTTTGCTGAATAATGCTCCTGTTCTGATTATCCACATTCTTTCATTATTGTTAATAATGGATTCAATACATGTTTTACTCGTATAAGAATTATATACCTCAGCATCAATGCATACAAAAGTGTAATTTGCCTCTAAGTGTATTAATGTATGCTTATAGAACCCACTTATTTCTTTTACATTGGCTATCACACAAGTCTGTTCTGAGAATATATGACACATATAACAACAACCACATTCCTTGCTACCTTTAAGGATGCTGATATTCTGGTTTACTTGTCTAGGGTCACATGCAGTCATATATTTATTAAAATACTGAGAGACATTTTTACTTCTAAAACTGAATTTATAGTTTGAATCCAAGAATTTAGAAAGGGTTCAATTCTGTAACAAATGGACCAGTGTTTGAGAACTAGGTTTCTGGACATCTAGCTGAATACTGTAGTAGTTGTATGTGATCTATCTAGTCTACTACTGTCTTAGTTTCCAATGATTTGGAATGAAAATATTCCCTGCATTTAAATGTATGAACCAAATCTTACAAAAAAAAAAGAGAGAGAGAAACTCTGGTAACGGTGTTTACCACTACAAATTATCTTAGTTCACATGAACTGCTATTTTGGAATGCTTTGAATGACATGTCTGTGGTAACAACTGTTGTAGTAAAGAAAACTATTTTTAGAAAAAGGCTTCCTATAAAAAGATGTAAGTAAACTACCATCCAAAAGCTGGGTTACTTCAGTGTGCAAAAAATCAATATTAAACAATTCCATCCTAAAAATAAAACTTATACTAAAATAATTCTTATTCAAATATTGCTGGAATAGTTTTAAATCAGTACTTTACCCATCCAAACTATCCACCAGTCCCCAGGCTATCTGCTCTAGTTATTCATAAATGGCAAAAACTTATTTTTAGCTCCATCATATACATATATATATATATATATATATATATATATATATATGCAATACTTGAAAATAACCCATAAATAGGATGGCATATATTGGTGTGAATGCAGCCCTCAAAGCTGGTCCTCTTAACTGTAAGAAAATGTTTTTTTGATAATAGAAAACACTTCTAGTTAGTACCATTTCAGTTAAAGATAACAAAAAATCTCTGAACTCAAATGTGTAAATATCAGAGAAATATGGAAATCAAGAAACCACAAATGGAAATAATTATGGAAGACTTAATTATGCCTAGGTTAGAGGTAGATACGGCTCAACAACTAACAGTTAAGACAGGAGGAGATGAGTAAAAATAGCAAAGATTGATAGCTATGGATCAATAAGGTTTTGTGGTGGAGAGACAAACATTTTGACAACATTTAAAACAGGTAAAAAACATTATTGTGTTTGGAATGATGAATCGTGTCTCTTGGTACAGACCCAGATTCAAATTAACTAATTCCCCTAACTGTGACTAATGAATCAGCCTCAATAGTGTAACTGTCAGAGAGATAGAGAGGAGTCACTGCATCTTAAAATTGATTTTTTACCGTTGGAGCCACATTTACATTTGGCTTCCCTAACAGACTCTGCACCTAAATTAAAATGCACTGCGTGTTTCTCACACCGAGAGTAAACATTCCCCTTTTGATAATCAGACAAATACCTTCTATATGTGTTAAATTTTCTGGTTTTAATATCATTTTTTTCAAATTTAGCAATATTATCCTTGAATTTACCAAAACAAAAATTCAAACTGTGTATCACATGAAAAAACAAATACCAAGTCCTGACGTTTCATAACCTGGGACTCTGTTTACTCATAAATATGTTTAGAATGTTCAAACAGTACCGTGACAAAAATTAAGATAAAAAAGAAAGGTAAGGAAGTGAGACATTAGCACTTTCCCACCTACCTGTTAAAATAGAGAAATTTATGGAATGGGTAGTGGAAATTATTCACGAGTTATTCAGGAAAATATAAATATCTACAGAAGTTATAGTTAGTGAGTGGGATAAAATGAGAATGGAATTTAAAAATGGGTAGAAATAAAAGAGAAAGAGATATGGGCAAAGGTTAAATTATTGCAGAATAAGGAGAATCTCACAGAACAAGAAGAAGCACAAATATAAAGTGTTAAAGAGAAAAGAAGGGAGCATCTGGATAAGATGCTGTTAAGCAAGTATTTCTGATAGCAAATCAAAAGCACTAATACATTTAGCACAATGACTTGGGTAACAGAAAGTAAAAGGGATTGTTGCCAAATTTAGGGAACCTAATGACAAGAAAAATAACCAGATATCCTGTAGAGGTAATAAGAGATATTTCAGAAATTTTATGAAAATTTCTATAAAATAGAGAAATATGGAAATCAAGAAAGCACAAATGGAAATAATTATGGAAGATTTAATTATGCCAAGGTTAGAGGTAGATGAGAGTCAGTAACAAACAGTTAAGATAGGAGGGGATGAGGTAAAATGGTGATGTATAATCAATCATCAGGAAAGTTTCCAGGAAGACTGAATGGTATTACTGAAGGAGTCTGGAAGTTAGGAGGGAAGAAAGCGAAAAAGATCTGGAAGATTTTAATTATTAGTCATGTTCTCACCATAAACTGGCATCTGTGTTGTCTTTTTTCATTCCTCCTTATGTATGGGTATGGACTGGATCATCGGATTCGACTCGGCCACATTCTTTCAGACTAGGATCCAAGTCTCAAGCTTCTCTCACTTCCCACAATGTCCCACACTCCAACCAACCTCCTCAGATCGAGTTTCCTACCCATAAGAGAAAAGAGAGCAGGGATGGAAAGAAGGAAATGAGTATGCATCCATAACTAGAGGCTCAACACCAGGAGCAGCAGTTCCTAAGGAGTTCTCTCCAGGTCTTCTAGAGCACTAGGAAGGGGATGGCAGGGTAGGAAGGTGAGGAGGACTAAAAGAAGACAAAACAGATACCAATCATAAGTACATAACTAATAAATCTGATGTTGTCTCTTTCATTCCTCCTTGTGTAGAGGTAGCGTCCCCAGCTATACAACAACTGGGTGGTCTCAAGGAAGGATATGCTGGAGCACTGCCAAACCAAATAAAGCCCTGCTCCAGGAAACAATGTCTAATTTGTAATGTGAGACAAATGTGTGAACCTTTGACCAAGTGGCTGCAGCACAGATGTCATATAAAGACGCCCAGGAAGAAAAGGTGGATGAGGTGGACATAAATCTAGTAGAGTGGGCCTTAGGAGGACGAGGTAACTGTAATCCATTCTTGTTATAAATCAAAGTAATACAATCTGTAATCCACTTTGTGAGAATAACCATCAAAACCACCTGACCCAGACAGCCAGGAGAGAAGGGCACAAATAGCTGTTCTCATTTTTGAAAGGGTTTTGGCCTGTGCAAGTAAAAACGTAACAGCCTGTGAACATCTAGCATATGCAACAAACATTCTCCATCATTAGAAAAATTTGGGAAGAAAACTGGTAGTTGAATGGTCTGGTTGCTATTGGATTCTCTAGCTAACTTTGGCATGAAAGAAGGATTTGTAAGAAGGAACACCCTATCCTTGTGGAAAATATTGTAAGGAGGCTTAGAAGACAAGGCCTGAATCTCCAAGATTCTCTTTGCTGAGGTGATAGTAATGAGAAAGACTGTCTTCCATGAAAGAAACTTTAAGTTACAATCATCTACTGGCTCAAATGGTTTTTGAGTTAAGCTTTGCAATACCACAGTGAGATAACCATGGCGGGGAAGGATCTTTTACCAGAGTCCTGAGGAGGAAGATCCCTTTCCAGAAGGCCTTGCACAGTTTGGAAGATGGAGGGGAATTGAAAACATTGCTGGAATGAAAATTAGAGATGGCTGCCAATTGAAGTTTGATGGTAGAAAAGCTGGCTCCTTTAAAAAGAGATGCCAAAAAGAGAAGAATCGCTGAACCAGGAGTGGAGAAAGGGTCAATATTCTCTTTAGAAGCCCAGAAAGCAAATCTCTTCCATTTACTCCATAGACTTTCTTGGTAGCAGGTTTTTGGGAGTCTAAAATAATTTCTCAGACAGGGAAAGCAAGCCTGAACCTTCTAACAGTCACTGGAAGTGGAGAAACTAAGCAGTTAATTTGAGGGATGTCAGATTGGGGTGAAACCCCTCTATCGGGTGACAAAGGAGGTCCTGTTTTGGTTCCAGAATCCATGGAGGATATTTCAGGTGAGATCAGAGGAAAGGGGATCCAAATCTGACAAAGCTAATATGGGGCAGTGAGGATTACTGAGGACTTAAAATGCTTTGATTTCTGGAGGAAAATTTGGGATCAAGGGCAAAGGAGGATAAGCACAGAGGAGACTGGGGAGGACAATCGTGAACCAGAGGATCTCTCATGGACTCTCCTGGAGGGGTATCAGAGCAAAATAGTTTCCGCACTTGTTTTTCTGGGAGGCTGCAAACAGGTCGCAACAAGGCTGGCCCCAATGGCTGAAGATCAAGTCCACTACTGATTGTTTGAGGGACCACTCGTAAAGGGGACAGAATGGACCTGCTGAGCTTGTCTGCCAGGATGTTGGATTTTCCCGGTATGTGAGTTGCAAGTAGAAAATGATCCATAGACATTGCCCATTCCAAAACTCTCATGGCCTCTCTGCACAGTGGGTAAGAGCAGGTTCCTCCTTGTTTGTTGATGTACCACACCACTGACATGTTGCCTATGTGAATCGCAATAGTTCCTAGAGGGAGAATGTCCTGGAAGGCTTGCAGCATGAGGAGGACTGCTCTCATCCATACCTGTCAACTGTACAGATTTTCACAGAATGTCCAGATTTTTGCTTCATATTTTGGTCCGTTTTTCATAAAATTATGTTTTTTCTGGCAAATTAGTGGCAAATCATTAAAGACTGAAGTTAAATAATCACAGACATTTTTGTATCAGACTTCATACTATTCATAAAGTTCCTGCTAATGTAAGACTTGTTATTCTATCAACTTTCTAAGATTGTAAGAGCAATATTTAAAAACTGTCCCTATTTTTGGGTCTTTGTCACACTTTTACTTATGGCTTTGTCCAGATTTCTTGCTCTGAGAAGTTGAGAGGTATGCTCTCATCTCCAGAACATTGATATGTAATCTGTTGTGTGTGTGTGACCACATGCCTTGGACCATCTTTCCCTTGAAATGCCCGCCCACTCCAACTGGGAAGACTCTGTGGTCACCATGGCTGAGGGGGATGGAAGAAGGAAAGGTCTGCCTAAGCTCAGGTTGCCTGACAGAAACCACCATTGTAGATGCTTTCAGCAAACTGAAGTCAGCTTGACAGGAACAGAGGCTGGTAGAGTATAAGCCATTGAACAGCCAGGGTCCACTGAAGGCCTCGCATAAAATACTTTGGAAGAGGGATTAATGGGATGGCAGCCACTATAGATCCTACAGCCTGGAGTATCAACCTTGTCAGTGGAGAAGCTCGATTCAAGATAGTTTGGACATGATCTCTCAAGGTCTGACTGAGATGAGGGGGGAAAAGAGGCAATCTGGTTCACTGTGTCCAAGGTTTCTCCAATGAATTCTAAAGTCTGCACTAGAGATAGGTTCAACTTTGCCAGATTTATAGTGATTCCCAGGTGACTGGCAAGGTTGAAGAAATAATCCCTGGCCTGTAGTAGTTGATGCCTGGTTGGGGCAGTAAACAGCCAGTTTTCCAGATATAGAAACATCCAGAATCCTTGCAGTTTCAGGTGAGCTGTGACTAGTGCCATGCATTTGGTAAACACCCTGTGGGCTGTGGTGAGTCCAAAGGGCAGAGCCCTGAAATGAAAATGACTGGCTTCCAGCCAGAAGCACAGATGACTTCTGGAGCATCTCTCTATTTTGACGTGATAGTACCCATCCCTCAAGTGCACTGAGCACATCCAATTTTCCTTCTGCAGCAGCAGTAGAGTGGACTGAACCATCACCATTCAAAACTTTGCCTTCTTTATGAGACAATTTAATTTGCTTAGATCCAAAATGGATCTCAGGTTCCCAGTTTTCTTTGGTACTAAAAAGAAGCAAGAGTAAGTTCTGAATCCTAATTGCCAAGTCGGGACCTCTTGGATGACTTTTTTTTGCAGAAGATTTAGGACTTCTACTACTGCAAACTCTCTCTGGCTGGTTGGAATATTGGGGAGTCTTTTTGTGTCTCACTGGAGGAGAAAGGAGAAAGGGAACAACATAGTCTCTGGATATAATCTTTAGCACCCACTTGTTTTGTGTTATATTGGTCCAGGCAGTAGGGGTGCATAGAGAAACAACCCCCAACTGCCTCCAGAGATGAGCAGTCGGGCAGTGCTTCAGGAGCTCTGGCAGGGCCTATCAGATAAGGGTTGCCTAAAGCCCTGATTCTGTGAACCCTTCTGCCCCTGGGGTGGCATCTCCCATTGAAATTTCCTCCTCTGCCTCTGGAGGAAGAATTCCCACACTGATCTTGGGAAGACCCCTGGGATTTCTGGAACCAAGTTTTCTTTAAACTCTGCTGGTTTCTAGAGAAGGTGTGCTGTGGTGTGGAGAACTTGACCCTAATGGCAGATAAGGTCTTCCCTTCTTGCTTGCTGCGGGTTAGGGTCTCTTTGACCAATGGACCAAAAAGGGAGAATCCATCGAAGGGGCATTAACAAAGGACGCCTTAAAGGGCTCCACAAAATCACAAAGCCTCATCAGTAATGTCTCCTAATAGCAATGCCTGAACCAGCTGCCCATGAGGCACCTTCCATGGAATGGGAAATCAGCCTCATGGAAGAATTGGATAAAGATGAGAGTGGTCAGATGGGGGAGACTTTCTTGAAGTCGTCCACTGACATGGTCTCTACCAGACAGTCTGATAGCTCTTTCACCAGTTGTCTCTGCAAATGAGTAAAGTGTGCCAGGTAGTTCAACTCTCTCAGCGCAAAAGTGGCCAAGGCGTAAATGTTCTTACAAAAAAACTGTCCATCACTCTGGACTCCCTGTTCAGTGGATGGACAGTGGAGCTCTGCTCAGCTAGCTCCTTTTTGGTAGCTGCTGCCATAACCATGGTATCCACCGGAATCCCCTTGGTCCAATATGGTCTGTCATTGGGGGGAGATAAACATTTGTCTGGCTGCTTGGGGATCGGTTCAATTGAGTCCAGCTCTTCCAGGCCAGGATGGAAACCAAATCTACTAACTCATCTACTAGGGAACCACCCAGAATGTAGATGGGCCCCGTCCTAAAAGCCTCTAAAAATACAGACTCCTCAGAGGAAGGAGGATGGGCTGACCAACCACCAATTTGCTGCAGGATCTCTAAAATGTCTCCAAAGGAGATGCCCTCTGGTGGAGATCTGGAAGTCCGTGTCCTTGGTTGCACATCCTCTTATGAGGAATCTCCTCTGTGGGATGTTCATGGGAGATCTCAGAAGAGGAGGGAGCTCCCTCTGGGGGAAGTGTAGGGAGGGCAGTCTGGATGGGTTAACTCAGAACAGGAATGACAGGCTCAAGTCTCTGATTCAAGGGAAGTTGATGGGATAGGTCGTAGATATGGCTACTGCAACAGTGATCAATATGACGAACGTTCTCTTCTCCCTAGATTTTCGGATCTGTTTAGAAAACTGGTAGTGATGGCTTGATTCAAAGTTAACTCTGGAACTATCTTAGGCATGAATGAGAGGTTATTTCACACAGTGTCCATATCCCTATGAAAAAAAAACAGATAGGGTTCCCCCACCATGTGAACTTGCAACTCAATAATCTTCTTGCAGACATCAGAGCAAACAGAAGGACAGTTTTGTCAAGTAATGAACCTTAAATCCGTCAAGGAGGCAGTTTCAAATGGTGACATAGCTTCTCCAGCACAAACGTGAGATTCTAAGTAGTAGGAATCTGTTAAGGAGGGAGTATCGTGTGCAAAACTACTTTCTGAAACTGTTTAGCAACAGAGAAGAAAGAGTGGGATCCATGGGCAGACATATTGAAATGACCACAAGATGAACCTTATAGAGACTTAAGAGAGGCCAGAAGAGATAGTATCTCACACAAATTTTGAGTACCAGATATGCAAAACCTTTAATGGGAAACTGGGTGTTGGCTAGGCACCAAGAAGAAAATCTTTTCTATTTGCCAATATATTACTTCCTAGTAGCAGGCTTTCTTGCTTCCTTTCATACCTACTGCATTTCCTCATGAAGCAGGTGCGTAAAAGGTATTAAAAATGAATCATTCAGACAGTCAGCTGAAGCTGTTTGATGTCAGGTGTATCAAATTGCCTTTGTCTTGTGTGAGTGCATCCAGGAAGCATGGTTAATTGCCCTTGGTCAGTTCTAAAAAGAAGGGAGAACTAAATTTGCCTTGGCCAAAAGGAAGTCACCACAATGATTCTGAGGAATTATTTCTGAATTTTCAGAAAAACCCTGGAAATTGTTGTAAAGAGTGGAAAACAGATAAGAACATCCCTAACCAGGGGAATAATACAACATCTGTTCTCCATGCTTGGTTACAAGGATTTCTTGAACAGAATTTATCCAATTGTCTGTCTTACAAAGAGGTGAACAGGTCTACTTGAGGTGTTCCCCCACATCTGGATCAGTTCCTGGAAGACATCTTCATTGAGTTTCCACTTGTGAAGATCTATACAAGATCTGCTGAGCTTATCTGCCACTATGTTTTGCTCTGATGGTATATAAGAAGTATGAAGAGTTATGGAGTGCTGTAGAGCTACCTCCTATGCTATCACTGCCAACTAGCACAGAGGGTAAGATCTGGTACCCTCACCCTTGTTTGTATATTTACCACATTACTGTGGTATTGTTTATAATAACCTGAAAAGAGCTTGGGCTCTAAAGAAAATGTAGAGCGTTTAAGGCATGAATTACAACAAAGATTTATTTGACATTTATATGTCTTGATCTGTTTGAGTTGTCATACAGCCCTTGTACTTTTATCTCTGTTGAAGCTGATCTCATGCAAAAATTGTGGAGTCTGTCTGAACAGATTATGTTAGGGAAGGTTGAGAAAAAGAGAGTCCTGGATTGAGAGCCGCATGATTCCTCCACCGCTCCAGTTCAGATTGTTCAAAGTCCAAAAGTGGAATATGAACCTCTAGGAGTTGAGAATGTTACAGGGTGGTACATGTTATGAGGGGATACCTGGGAAATGCTTTTAGGGAATGTAAGAAGTTGATTTAGAGTCCTGCTGGATTGCCAACTGGCTCACAAATAGGATGCAGGAAATCAAAATATGGGAAATTACCTCCACAAATAGGCCAGTCACAAGTGCAGCCCCAGAGTTCTGTGCTAGAACCTCTCCTGTTTGGTATCTACTTTTCTGAAGTAAAAGACAATACCAAAGGGCTCTGGCTGACTAAATTTGCAGATAACTATGAGTAAGGAAGAGTCATTGAATCTCCAGATGAATTGGTCATCCTGCAGGAAGATTTGTCTCAAATAAATAACTGCTGCCAAAATCATGGACTGAAACTAAATGCAAAAAAGTGCATTCTTGTATCCTTTGAGAAGTCCTCTGTCCAGGGTAACTACCACATTAACAACAGAACCATAAGAGTTGACCCATTTGTTTGGAAATTGGGAATTTATGTTGACAGTGACATCAAATTTGATGAATATATGTGCATTGTCCTTTTATACTGCACAGCATATAAGCAAAGGGATTCTGTCTAGATCTAGGTATGTCACTGTCCTTCTTTACGCACTCCTCATTAGACAAATCATTGAATATAATGACCCTTTTGGCATGTATCTGTCCAGACACATGCAACCACTGCAACGTCTACAGAGATACTTTACTAAAAGGACACAAAGCCTAAACAACATTGCCTACATGAACCAACTCAAAGCCCTGTCACTATACTTGATATCCTATAGACTGCTAAGAGGTGAACTGTTTCTGGCCTACAAGGCATCCTCCAACCCAATATTGATGGATTTACTGCACATCAGCAAGTCAAATGTCAAAAGAAATACTGTGTCTAGGAATCTAAACCTCTTCCGCAACATCAATAGAATGGTTTGGAGAGACAGGTATATCTCACAGAGGATAGTGCTGCTCTGGAACAGAATCCACATTCACATAAAAAGAAATTAATTCTTGTCCAAAATCAAGCACAACTTGGATCTGTGGATGGGAAATAGAAAATTTACCCCAGGACTGCACCTTGTACTACTACTGGACAGAGGCATCTCCTAAAGGTTATATCCCATGCATGGGTCCCCTCAAATTATCTATGGTATGATCTAGTTAATATATAATTACCTGGATGGGTAAAGCCAATCTCTAAGCAAATGGGATAGGTTAATTAGGCCACAAAAAGGGAAACTAGCTAGGGTTAAAATGGCCCTCAAGAGCAGCTAGTCTAGTACTTTAAATCTATGAACTTAGAAGTGAGTTAAGGTTTGTTCTTGAGACAAGCATCAATGCTATCATTGTGTTGTTCTACCAAGGATACAACAGAATCCACCCATTTATCAAACTCTCCTTGGAGAGCTCAACTTCAGCTGTAAACTTCCTTGATACTAAAGTTACTATGCACAATGGGACATTACAGACTTGTCTACAGGAAACCAACTGCCAGTCAGATATATTTGCACAGAAGCAGTAATCATCTCAGCCATACAAAGAAGTCAGTTATTTAAAGTCAAGCACTTTGATATCACCACGTTTGTTCTACTGGGGCAGAAAAAGAAAGACAGTTGGCACAACTAAAAGAAGCTATGCTTGTTCAAGATCACTCTGCCACAGAGTCTGATAAGGCAGTAGACACAGCAATATAGTACTCATCTAAGAACCTATGAATCACAAGAAATTTCTCCAGTATAAAGACAGGACACCCCATGCCAGAGTTCCACTAGTGACAAAATATCAGCCACAACTCAAAAAAATTTAAGAAAGTATAGGGACTTCCAATCAATGTTCATTGAAGATGACAAGCTTAGAAACATTTTTCAAGCACTCTCACTACTGTCATTTAAACAACCACCAAATCTAATAAATTAGCTTGTGAAGCACAGATATCAGAGCAGAACACAGTCCGAAATGGCACAAAACCTTGCAACCCTTCATTTATTTATTTACTATTTACTGACATTTGATTACCAAGAAAGCTGGACTGGGTAAGAGCCCATTTTCAGTAGAAGCCAGGGGAGAAAAGCCCCAATGCTCCATTTAAACTGTAAAACATATCTCCGATGATTTACACAGTTTCCAATCTTGCACGTTCATAGAACAAAAGTTTCAAAGTACATGGTACCTTTACATGCACTTCTAAAAATATGGTTTATCTGGTTAAATGCAGGAAATGACAAGAAACAGGTCAGCCACTCAGAACTACATTGAATGCCCACAGACATACCATTACATGCAAAAATCCAGTGGTAGCACATTTTTCCCAGTCTGATCATTCTATATCAGGCTTGACAGTTATGTTTCTTCAAGGACATTTTAATACACCTTTGGAAAGAAGAACACAGGATATTAAGCTAATCCAGTTGTTCAGTCTGACAGTCAGTAGTTTGAACCTAGATCTTGGTTTTATGAAACACTACAGCAGTTAAGAAATTTTCCTTCTGAGCAACTAACAGTGAACACACAAATACAGTGTACAGAAGGGCAATAAATAAAACGACAGACTTAGTAAGGTTTTGATATTCAAACAATTTTGACAATATAACAAAACCTTGCTCTTCATATCAGAACCTTAGACTGTCATCTCCCTCTCTGTCTCTCCCTCTCAATCTCAGAAACATAGCTAGGTGAAGCAAAGGGGATAGCCACCCAGGGTGCAAGGTGTTAGGAGTCATGATCATCATTAGTGTAATATTAGCCATTTATTTCTTTAGAGGCATTTCTGAAAGACAGTATGGAAATACATTAATTTACTGTCAGGACTTCAAGACTGAAGCACTGGTTTCAGTCATTGGTATAGTTTTTTTTTTAGTGTAGAAAGTGCCTTTTTTCCCTCAACTTTCTGGCACTATTTTGCTACAGTTTTTTTTTAAGTATAAAAAAACTTTTTTTCCAGCTCACTGGCACTCCTTTGGAGAGAATCGTGGTTGCAAAGCATCAGATCTTTATAGCTTTGCTTTTCCAGAAGTCTAGCTGAGAACAGAGCAATGGAGCAATGACTTTTTTTTTTATTCTTCAACTTGAGGGGTGCCAGATCAGGAAATGACACTGGATGCTAAATAAACTAGCTATGGTTCTGCACAATTTCTTTTGCTTTCTTTTTTCTTTTTGCTAAACCATAACCTATATAGTATACAAACTGCACACAGCATCCATACATTCTGTCCTAATATCTTATTCTCTTGGCAGTCCCCGCCTTTTTCATAACATCAATTCATCATGACATGGACATTTTTGCAAACAGTAGCTAAGGGGGTTGTGGGAGACAAGCAACTGCCCCAGATGCAAAGTGTTAGGGGTGGGGCCCAATCAGCTGGATCTTCCTTTAATGCAGTACTAACGTTTAAAAGCTGGTATTGTATTTATAGTCAAACCTGAGTGCTGTAGTGGTCCGTGTGTGGTCTACACTGTATCAACTGCTTCCTACATTATAGCAGTTTGCTACAGTTCATAAGAGAAAAAATAAATCTCTCTCTCTTTATTAAACAGCTGACACAGAAATCTGTGTTGAACAGGGTTTGTAAAGTACTAAGATAAAATGTAACCACACCATGCCCTGCTGGCTTAAAATAGACATGTATATAAATATTGTAATTGTGTAAATGTATACGTTTTAACAGTAAAAACTAGAACATAGAGAGTTTACTTGCAAAACTTCAAGAAATTAAGTTGAAATTAAATTGTTTTATGATTGTGCTATAAAGGTTATCTCTCAGTTTAAGGTCAGTACAGACAGGATGTCTAGAGCTAGAAGATTTTTGTATTGTCTTGGAAGAGAAGTAATTATCAAGTTTGAGATGTAGATGTATTTTATTGCTTTACGACTTCCTAGCAGCTGCACAGCTCTGAGGAAACATCTGAAGGCTATGTATTTTTCACACAGAGATGTTAAATTATGTTAGTTTATGACAAAGGGGGTTTAGCTTGGGAATTAAACGTCAGGTGACAAAAAGTGATGTCATCCAAGCTAACCCAGCAGTAACATTTGATATTAATTTAAAAACTCTCTGAGAGAGAGACTGTGCATTTTGTATTTTGCCTTTGACCTGGAAACATCCACGCATCACTCATCTGCACTTGCCTTGCTGTAAGTAAGGTTTTTAGGGCATAGTAACTCTTTTAGATTCAGTTAGAAATATAATAAAGTATAGCTTAGATGTTTTTTTTTTATTTATTTGAGACTGTCCTGTAATGTTGTTTTAAATATTTCCTGGGATTTTGAACTCTGATGTAACTGATTGCTTACTGAGTATTGTCTTGTCCTTTTACTATTTATTTATTATTAAATATATTTAAACCTATCTTTGTGGCTGATATTTATGAGATATTTAAGCTCTTAGCGTACTTGCATATCAATATGGTGACACTGTTCAGGTCATTCCTAAATAGCCTTGCTCTTGATCAGACTACCATTTGGATAATAGTAACATTACACAGTAGGATAGGACACTCTTTAAGGGCCTTAAGTAGCTGATAAAGAGTTGCTTGTGGCAGCTGGAACTAACTTATAGTCTGGGCACAAAGGGGAATAGCTAGTAAACCTGTGCCAGCCTTTCCCAGGTGTGTGTGTGTGTGTGTGTGTGTGTGTGTGTGTGTGTGTGTGTGTGTGTGTGTGTGTGTGTGTGTCAGCTACTTGGGCAGGGACGCAAAGCACTGGCTGGACAGAGAGAGTGCTGGAGGTTTTAGCCTGGCCCTATAGCTGTGCTAGTGGGGAGTCTTATTGGGGATCTGGAGAAAGAGGGAGAAACCAGCACCAGATTGACTGTGACCTCTGAGTGCTCTTACAGGAAATTGCACTATACTGTGTATGTACTTGTCATCCTCCCAGTATGTACGCTCCCCACTGTTGCCAGTGGTGAGGATTGAGTTGAATTATTTTCTTTAAAAAAATCTCCAAATGCAAGTAAGTTAAGTAGATGACAAACCCCATTCTTAGATTCAGGCAACTTAAGCATTTGTATATAATGTTTCATTTGACAAGAAAATTCTGTACTGTACCAGTTAATTCTACCATATTATTTATGATTTCTTTACATTTATACTCTGTCACAGAACTTCTGGACTAACAGAATGTGTTTTCAAGATCAGCATCCGCAAACAGATGAGAATGTACCCTTTGAACATAAAGGGGGTGGGGGTGTTCTGATTTTGTTTTTTTCTTCCCTGATTACCCTTCTCTTGCACTGATGAAGGTTCACATTTCTAAACAATAAATGCAGATATGTGCTTGTCCTGGGAAGTGACCAAAGCAGGTCCCTCTCCCTTTTGTAGTGTTGTAGCCTTAAGAAAGTAAGTAAAGTAGATTACTATGTAGATTCATACCATTAAATAACATTTACATAAATCAGGTCATTTTAAATATGTGTTGAGATTTTTTTATAAGCAACACTAAGACTTTTGAGGGCCCACAAAATGTATTAAAAAATGCCTGAACATCTGACCAAGCCATCTTTATTTGGCATCAAAATCCATGCTTATGTGCATGCTTCTGTATTATGCCTCTATCTGATACATCTTACATATGAGAGAACTTTTGTTATATGGTACAGTAACTTAAATATACCTAAATATGTTTATGTTTTGTTTTTTTTTACATTTTGCACTGCTAAAAAGTACAGGAACGGACAGAAGCAAATTTAAAAGTAATCCTTAATAAAAAAGTTTATCTCTAAAGGCTTACTGAATCAAGCCATACCCAATGCTTCTAAATTATTTATAGGAAAACAGTGTAAAGAGGGGTATCAGGTGTTGTGTGATGAAAGCATATATTTTATAGCTGAAGTTTCAAACCAAGCTGCTGATTTATGAATATTATTTCATGCATTAGTTGAATGAAGTACATAAGGGCTCCTTTCACAGTTATTTAGAATGCATTTTATGATATAATCCTGACAATTTAAAATCCTAAAAATCAAAGTTGCAGACATAGACACTTACATACTTATCAATCATTTTACCATCCTTGACAGAAAAGGAAGGAATGGAATTAATTAAATGTTTAGCAATAGCTGGATTAACTAAAGCTATTGCTGCTTGGTCAGGTTTGGGATGAGTGTATATAAACTTGAGAGACAAAGAAATTTTATGCAATCTATCTGCTTTATTTAGGGGTTGCAGACTATCAGGGAAACTCAAGGCAGTGACACACACATCCTCCAATACTGACAGGACAGGACGGATAAGAGAATGTTCTGGAAATTCCATTTGCAACAGCTCATAGTATTTTCTGAGGGAATAAGAAATCTTAGTGTTTACCCAGTGAAAAACTAGCACATTCTGGAAATAGTTTCAGATAAAGAGAATCCTCAGAGGGAGAATTAGATACTAAGCTCTCCTCTAAGTCGGAATCAGAAAACTGAGAAGAAACCCCTTCATCTTCTTGTCCAGATGCAGAATCTTGTATCGCTTCAGAAAAAGAGGAGTCCCTTTTTCTTATACCAGAAATTACCTTATAACAGGGATAAATAGCCTGAAATAGACTTTGACCCATACCTAATACACTACTCCTGTCCAGATGGATTTGAGCAGGAGTGGATAAATGTTTAGTTTTCTGTTTCTTTTTGACATGAAAATTGTGACAGATTTATTAATGGCAGCAATAGCTTCCCCAGGGATAGGTAAAACATTCTGGTTGAACAGGGGTATCTTCCCTGTCCCATTCCCAAGACTGACAAGTGTGCTTCTCCCTTACCCACTATGGGGACCCCAACAGCTGCAGAGGACATGAATAATTCCTGGTCCATAGTGGCTGTAGTTGCTACATCAGAGAGATCCAGGGAAAAAGATGAGTGGTTTGAGGAACCAGGTTTGGCCACAGTGGAGTCACCCACCTGCGGCTAAGGCAAATTGCTAGCCTGCTCTGTTATGGAAAAGGCTGCTTTCTTAACATTTTGTTTTTGTGACAGGAAGAAGGACCAACTGTGATTCTGTAGTCTGATCCATGGTCAAGACGATAAAGGTGCCTCTATCCTGGGGAAGCCAAGCAGCACAAGTTGGTAAAACTTTAAAGTCCTAAAACGTCACTTTTTCCCTGCACAAACTCAGTAAAAAGCACTTTAATACACAAGCTGCCTGTTGATCCTCAAATGCCCAGAGAAGAGTTCTCTCCTTGGCAGCAATAAATCTCTAAAGGGCTTGGCTTACAAGGTGTACTGAAGCTTTAGAAGATGGCAGGGTATTATATCCTTAGCAGGATATAACCCCAAATAGCTATCCCAAAATGCCACGGAGGCAGTGGGAATGATGAACATCCCCTTTGTTGTAGTTCTTTCACATCCCTGCCATTAATGTGAGATTTCCATTCCTTAGAGAATACACGTATATCTCCCCACACATTTGCAGTTGCATTTTTGCTATTCCAAGGATCAGCATTATGGTCCTTGAATATTCTAACAGCACACACACTGCACAATGAGGTCTCTTCCTTCTGTAAAATAAGTGCAAGAAATCAATTTCAATATATTCCAGCTCACATTTGTAGCTAGTAAAACTTACTTACTGTCTTTCTCAGGCAACTCTCCACTTCCAGATTTCTCTTTTGAAGGTTTTGGAAAACTATCCATAGCTGTTATTGGATCAACAATATGAATACAAAACAGATGATTGTCTTTCATGACACTAACTTCAACAAAAGAGGCACCTGTGATGAGAAACAAAAGATCACAGAAAAGTTAATTTCTGGGTAATCTATTTTCAGTTAAAGAAAAGAGAGAAAATAAGTGAAAAAGAACAGTTATTTGAGGTCCTATCCATAACAGCAGATGTTGATGAAAAAGACTTGCTGAAGTAAAATGTGTGATTCTGTTTACAGACACTCTGGCAACAGCTACCATTAAGCCCAGTTTTCTGGCTTTCAGACTGACATTAGTTAATGTACACTACATATATAAAACAGATGTTATCTCACTCCAGCTTTAGTTCCTCAGGCAACAATGCAATAATTATGACACTGTAGTCACATCAATAACTATTTGCATCTTATAACATGTAGGCTAGAAAACAGAATTCTAAAAAAGAGGGTAATAAAGAAATGGTATCTTTACTGCAAATTTCTTTCTCAGTTTTATTTATTTATTTTATTTATTTGCAGTTTGTTAACCAGCAAAGTCCATTGGGCTAAAATGAGCCCGTTTTCAATGGAGGCTCGGGGAGAAAAGCTCCATATACAATTATTACAAAGCTAATATCAACAAAGTTAAGTACAATACAATTTTCAAAACTACTAAAAACACAGTAATACAGAAGACAGAATAATAACATTTGAGAAAAGGTGTTGTAACAAATAAGTGAATGAAATTAAAGCATAAGTATTTTGATTAAAAATTATTTTCTTACTTGAATTCCAGTGCCCACTATTATACAGAGTAACATATGACAATGAAGTGCTAGGAACACTTTGGGTGATACTGTGGGGAGCAGTACTACAGATGGAAATAAATACATAATCTGATGTATTTCTTTTGAATCAAAGAAAAATTTCTCTTGGAATGTATCAAACACATCTCCCCGAAAAAGTATTCCTGCATAAGAAATGGAGATTCATATCTTTTTGTTCAGCTTAACACAATTCATCATCATAATCATCACCACTATCATCATCAACACACTTTTCACATTTCTACACAAGGTTGAGGCCTCACCCATAATGCCATTACCTCTCTTGAGTCAGGGCCACTTACCTACCTTCTTCAAAAGTCATACCTGATTGTTGCAGGTTTCCTTTCATGCAATCCATCCACATCTTGGCTGGCATCCTCATTTTATCTCACCTTCTTTCTGTCTCTTCCAAATCTTGTTTAACAAATCATCTTCTGCTTTCCTGCATATGTGACAGAACCACCATAAACTACACACCTTGATCTTTTCTGCAATTGTGCCTACCTTGGCTTCTGTTCTGATGGCCTCATTTCTTTGTCTGTCTCACAGTGTGCATCATACTACCCATTCTCAAACATTTCTTCTTCATCGCTATAAGCTTCCCCGGCTGTTCCTCTTTCACATTGCCCATGTTTCTGTGCTATACAGAAGCACTGGTCACACCACTGTTTTGTACACCTTACTTACTTGTTACTAAAACAACATACTTCCCAAGATATTATTCAATAAATAACATTTGCATAATTTGCAGAAAAGCAGTTAATTAGCCTCCACTCAGAAAAAAACAGATGACTGAAGTAAAATAATAGCTGCAATAAAACTATTTTAAAAACTTCAACCTAACACCATGAGATTCTTGAAATTGAACTGCCATGTTCGGACGGTAATAAATAAATGTACATTCCTCTTAGTCTGAATTCCACTATAACCAGGGCAAGGTGCATAGGAAAAAAACTTAAGATTGAACTGGAAAATGATGGAGCTGAACCCTTACTAATAACTTAGAAATGTCTCACGAGGGCAGAATATTGAAATATGTTTATAAGTATCCCTCAATGATGTGCAAATTCAGACTGTTATCAAAATAAGTTAGTTACAAGTGTACTACTTACTGTGGTTTGTAAATGGTGCCAAAGGTATTCCACGAAGAAACACATTGATAAAGACATATTTATGCCAAGGTGTGCTTAAATAGCAGCCATATTAAGCTTTGCATGGGTGGGATTTCAGTTTTCTAATGCTGTGGTCTTTGATTAGGTTGGCAAGTCTTAGATTTCAAGAGATCTCCACACTTTAATAGAAGGAAGATCTGGAGCAAAACCTGTTTGCATTAAAAAGGAAATAGAACCTACTCTGTTATCATCTTTCTTACCCTTTAGGAAAGATAGGCTTCATCCTGGTTACCATGTAATTGGACATTTTCTGGAAATGACTACGGAATGTTGAGCAGGACCCTCTGAAGAAGCACAAACTTTAAAACATCTCTT
Source organism: Protopterus annectens (assembly GCF_019279795.1). Classification (NCBI taxonomy): domain Eukaryota; kingdom Metazoa; phylum Chordata; order Ceratodontiformes; family Protopteridae; genus Protopterus; species Protopterus annectens. Next base: position 1,695,929,228 of record NC_056735.1, read on the forward strand.
ACATAATGGTCTGCTAAAATTTTCTAAGTTCTCCTCCAAGTCTTGATTGTAGTCCTAACAAGCAAGTCTTATAACTGGTGGCAAAAAAGGGATGTAAAAGGTATGAGGGGAAGTAAATCTCCTTGCTGCAGATGGACAGGAAGCTTAAATGTTAATTTAGAAGATTTGTCTACCCAAAGCAAAAATAATGGGCTAAAATAACTATGGACTGAAAAAAACTACTCTGTTAGGATGCTTATCACCTCTTCTATTGAGGTGTTTGCTGCTACCAAAAGTGTAGACTTTTCTGCCTGATCCCTGAGGCTAGAGTCCTAATTACTTTCCTTCTTACTAGCAAAGGGGAACTTTTTAAGCACCTCCTGCCGATTTATAATGTGGACAATATGTGGTAAAATACAAAACAGTTGACACACACCATTTGTTTTCCTTTATTCTCTCCACTGTGGATCAGGAAAAGAAAAAAAAAATGTGTTCAAACCACAGTGAACACCAGAGGATATACAGACAGCTCTAAAATTAGTTCTGTTGTACTGTGGATAGTAAACCTGTCCTCTACATTTAACAGAAGCAGCAGCAGCTGATTTAACAAGAAGGTGCAGTGTGGTAAGTTGTTTTGCATATATAATGAAACAACATATCTACAGTCTCAACATCTTACGCATTTTATTTCCCAAAGTGTTTAACTTGAAGCTGGTTATAAAGAAATTAGCTGAGAGCTGTTTTTAAAAAGTTTATAAAGCCATGTGTCCATGTGGAGTTAAAACTTCCAATAACAAGGTTAAAACAATTCTGTGAAGTCCATCAGGGTAAAATGAAATGAGTAGGTTTAAACTAGCTTTCAGAAAAATATCTTTTAAAAGCACTGAATTACTGAGAAATAATGTCTGAGACTACAAACACAACTTCTGATAGTGCCTGGATATTCTAATATAGTTGGAGATACTGACACTTACAGGCCAATTTGTCTGACAGAGCCCAAGTAATTTCCTAAAACATTTGCCTCTGCTTGAAAAACTGTATTGTGTACTTCCAGTGCTCAAACATAAAATTCAAGAAAGCAGACAAACTAAATTCAAGGTGAAATAGTAATGCATTTCCATATGTTCTTCAAAAAATTCAGACATAGAAACCTTTCTTTCTTATAAATAGTTATTTGGTGTAGGGTGATCTTGCCTTACACTGTGCAATGTAATTCAAACACTTGCATTAGCTACCTTCATTTAAAAAAGTAGAATGAATCACTGTAATTCTGTTAAAATACTAAAGTTCAAGAATTTTCAGCTATACTTTACAATTTTTATCACTTTTCTAATCAGGCAACAACTCTGTCAGCATTTACAAACAACAGTCCAAATAATACACTTGCGACTGACTTATTTTTATTACAGTCTGAATCTGTGAGGCATTAAACTGGCTTCTAATAAAAATAAATAAATAAACAAACAGTATAAATTTTTAATCTTTCAACAAGTTTAAGCACCAAAACTACACACAGAACTTCATATGAACTGAAAGGAAGTGGTCATTTAGAAGAACTGGCCCCAAGTTATCTTCACTTTTTATTTTATTTTATTTACACTTGTTTACTGAGGTAGTGCACTGATCAGTGCTGACCAATTTCAGGCTCAGCCTGGGTGAAATACAAAACATTTCATAAACAAAAATATACAGAAATGTAAGCAAAACAGAGTAGTTCAGACAAATTATATGGACAAAAACGTGTATATACCTTCAAATGAACAAGCACAGTGCAATGTACAATCAAGCAGAGTGTATTGCACAATACATACATTCGTTTCTAAAGTGGGTTAATATAGTAATAACCCACACCTGGATGTGGGTAATGCTGGATTTACCCACGGTTGGTGTGGTTTGGTCACGAGGGCGAAGCCCGAGTGGCCAAACAAAGCCAACAGTGGGTAAATCCAGCATTACCCACACCCAGAAGTGGGTTATTGCTATTATACAATGACATTATTTAAGAAAAAAAAAATTACTTTTCTTAAATAATGGCATTGTATAATGCCTCCTTGCTGCCCTTACACAGCTGTCTGGTATTCTGCAGCAGTTCTGATGTACTGAGCATGCATATGCCTACACAGTACATCAGAGCTGTGGGCAAAAGCAACGGAGAAAGCAAGATCTCTGTTGCTTTTTACAAACTGTTTTGCTATGTTAAATGGGTTTAACATAGCGAGACAGCTTTAAAAAAAAGCAAAGGAGAATCTCCGTTGCTTATTTTAAAGCTGTCTCGCTATGTTAAACCCATTTAACATAGCGAAACAGTTTTGAAAAAAGCAACAGAGAAAGCAAGATCTCCGTTGCTTTTTACAAACTGTTTCGCTATGGTAAATTGGTTTAACATAGCGAGACAGCTTGAAAAAAAAGCAACGGAGAATCTCCGTTGCTTTTTTTAAAGCTGTCTCGCTATGTTAAACTCGTTTAACATAGCGAGACAGTGTTGCTGTAAGAGTTACAGTAATGGAAAAAGACTGGGTGACCGGACCTTTTTCCATTACTATAACTCGGATTTACAACGTGCACACTGACCAATCAGCGTGCACATTTTTGAATATTAATGGGGGGTCGTTGTATAATCTTCAATGAATCGTAAGAGAGGAGAGGAGACTCAGAAAGGAGACAGGTTAAGTGATATGTCCTGTTTTGAAGCAGAAGCATTTGGCTTTGATTAAAAAGTGCTTTTAAGTTGCATCCTGAATTTGGAATAAGTGTTGATTTCCTTAATTTTGATGGGCAGAGCTTGCCAAAGAGTAGGTGCCTGACAGGAGAAAGCATGTGCAGTGCTGCGGAGATTGGTTCTAGGGGTGGTGAGAGTTGGTGTGGCTTATGAGTACTGTCTCAGGTTATATGAGGAGGTTTTTCATGAAATCTAGCTGCAAGGAGAGTAAATGTATGGAGTTGGAGTATTGTAGAGTTGGGATCCTAAAAGTAGGTTAGATTTTCTTTTAAGGGTAGCCATTTGCCTATTTCTAGGGTGATACAATGATGCTCACAAACAGGTGAGTTTGTAATGAATCAGTAGGTGCTGTTAGAGATAGTCTGGAGTATGGAAGTACTTTTCATGGAGGCAGAGGCAAAAATTGGGAGCCCATATTCAAGCTGAGAAAGAACTCCTTTGCCAGTGACTGTTCTGGCTAGTTGATGTAGAAAAAAGGAGATATTTTTGGCCCTGAAGAATAGAGAATTTATTTAGGCTATCACTTTGTCTATGTGGAAATCGAAGTTTAGTGACTGATCAAAGCATAGTCCTGGGTATTTGAAAGTGGAGGTTAATTCTCCGTAATGGTTATGTAGCTCAAAGATAGTTAAAGACTTAGGTGCTTGGTGAAGTTTCTCTGTTCCAAAAAGCATAGTGTTGGCCCTGGTGGGGTTGAGAAGTAGTTTATTTTTTATGAGACATTGATTGAGATCATGTAAGTCTGACTGGAGTTGGCATAAATGTTGGTGTGTGAGTGACTGATCTGTAAATGACCAATACATCAGCACAGAGGATAAGTGAGAGATGTGAGAGATCACAAGGAAGTTTGTTAATTAATATGGAGAAGAGGATGGGAAAGAATGGATCCTTGTGGTATACCTTAGGTAACAGCTGCACATTCTGAGGATCCCATTTTAACTCTGAAATGCCTGTCAATGAGGAAGTTTTTAAACCAGGGAGAGGTGTATGGACTGATACCAATTTCAACTGACATACTTGCAGGATATTAGAAAGTACTGGAAGCTGGGGGAGTATTTTTTGACCCATGATTCTATGACTGCTAAAATGTCTGGGATGTGCTGGTTAATAAAAGCACTTATGTGGTCTAGCTTGCTTCTGATGCTATGTGCATTGCAGAGGAACAGGTCAGTGTACGAAGAAAGTAGTTCTGATGTTGACGAAAGGGAGTACTTGGGCCTGGGTTGGATTGAATATTTTTCTTAAGAAGGAGTACAAAGATTTATGGAATATAGTCTGAAGGAGGTCTTCTGTGTTTTTAAGGAGACATAAAATGTTTGTGAGGCTTAGCAGTCATATAGAAGAGTGCTGGGGGTTGTGGGGTGGTTTGTTGTTAAGGAAGTATTGGAAGTAGGGGTAATGCATAATGATACGGTGATTGGTTGTTTGTTTTATGATAATGCTTATCATTAGTTGTAGGGGTGCTGGAATTGAACAGGAAAGAAGGAGGAGGTAGAACAGGGTAAGCTGTGGAAAGATAAACTTTTTACTGATTGGATGTGTCTTGAGTTTGTGTAGAAAGTTATACATGGCAGTTAAGACTTTCAGTAATATTATAATACTGATTATGAGGACAGTGAGATGAGAGGGTTATGTGGTTTTATGGTGGTGGCTTTTTAAGATATGTGTCTAAACAGTGGAGATCAGAGCAAATATAATGGGTGGCCTAGGGGTGGCAGGGGAATTGGGGCTGGAGGAGAGCAAATTGGGACACAACTACCACTGTTTTGACAGTTAATCAGTCAAGGCCTTTGTCTAGCCATGAGCTCAAAAAGGGTAGGTAGAAATGCATGAGTTTTTCATAAATGAGAGCCTGGAGAAAAGAGATGATGCTAGTATTTGTATGACAGTAAAGCAATGCATGTTGTTCCATCACTATCATGGGGGTAGGCTAACCCTAGAGGGGATGTATCAGTTGAGATGGAAGTGTTTTGAGAGGAAGAGTCAAGCAGAGAGCACACACAGATATACCTCCTGCCTTAACATAGTTATATAAAAGAAAAAGCAGAAGTGTAAGACACTAAGCACAACTGGCATAATAAGTGGGAAATACACCTTAAGTGCTTTTCTTTTTGCTTGCTTTTCCTTTCATAAGGTGCCTGTGGGAAGAGGTTGAGTAGAATCTACTACACAGCTGATAGTTTAAACAGAATTTTAAAACGTTTTAAAACAGAATTAATCCAGAATGCTTTCAATTTACAGCCCAACAGAGTTATTTCCTGTGCAATGACCTGGGTAGTTACAGACAATCTAAAAAAAAAAAAAAAAAAAAAAAGTAGTCTTCAAATTGCTTCAGAAATGCTTTAGATATCTGTCAGAACAGAATTCTTCATTCCTAAGATATTACTGCATAAATGGCATTTATATAATTTTCAGATAAGCATGATTAATTCAGTCCGCACTGAGAAAAGGTAAATGACTGAAACAAAATGATCATGCAGTGCAGCAATTTAGAATGCTGACAAATTACTGAGACCATAAGAAATACAAATTTTTAAACAAAAACATTCTTCTGTCACCTGTCTGGAAAATATTTTTCAAAGCAAAAATATTAACAAATGTGTTACAGAAACCCAGCGATGGATTCCCCTTCTCTTGTGATATACATAGATGAAGCCTTGACTCCTTCTCACATGGCCCAGGTTAGATTAATGGTATGGGCAAAGGCAGAATAAGGTGGGTGGGATTTGAGTGAGCGGCCAGTGCTGGCTAACTCATCCTAGCGGGACAGGGTCATGACTTCACTTGCTGCTCTAGTGATATCTACAGAAGTGCAGGCAGATCACCTCAGTAAGGAGCCATGTACTGCTTCGCCAAGATACTTGACATGCATAGTGGCAAGCATGTACCTGTTGGTAGCAGAGAAGGTATGGTACACAAACTGCTAGGGAGTGGAGACTAGCAATATATATAAAAATTCTCCACTCTCACACCAGAGGACATATCCATTCCTGGCATACAATTCTCACTTCAAGGGGAAGGAACTGGCTTGGTTGTTCTGGCCTCTAGAAGAAAATAATGGGTCTTTTGGGTGCTAGATGGAGAGGTAGCGAGGACCCAAAAAATATAAAACACAATGACAGCAATGGGGGAATGTCATTAAAGACCACAAGCTAGGGGACAATCATGTGAAGGACCTTCCATCCTGCAGACAAACATTTTACTACATTGTTCCTACCACGAATATAGCAAATAGGTTAATTATGTTTTTGTTAGTTCAAATAAATTGCATATATTCCTTACAGCACAGCATTTTCCATCAGCCCTCTCGGATTACTATTACTTGATAGCTTTGATCTTGCATTTGGGTATCAAATCACCTTTTATTCCACAAAACTTTGATGCACTTATTAAATATTCAACCTCAAAGGGAGCATCTTAGATGGAGTTCCCTTAAGAAAATTCTCAGAATATTCAAAAAAGCAGGGTTTTGGGGAATACAGAAGGAACAACTTGAAAGTTGATAACCAATACAAAGAAAACTTCAGTGATATAATAGTGAGATGGCAACTTCAGCAGTTAAAATGGGAAATTCAACAGTCTTATGACCACATGGGAGACATGGAAAACATTTTCAGTGGAAGAAAATATTACTTCTCTTAAATTATAGGTTGTCTGATTTAGTGACAAAGACAGAGGAATGTTTATCATGTCCATCAGGGACCGGCATGGCCTGGCCTAATAGGACCAATATAAAATTAATGCAATGATGATAACTCTACCAACACTTTTAGCAGCCTTGGAGCTACTGCTCAGCAGAAAGGAGACATGATTTTCAGTTCTATGATCTCCTACTTTTAAATACAGTGGAAAGAGACAGATGCTTAAACAATAAAATACATTAAAGGAAACTGTACATGCAATCAGTGCACTTCCAACAAGCAAAGTTCTAAGGCCAGCTGTATTTTAAGCTTGGGTATATAAGACATAAAACAGCTTGAAGTCGTTATTTCTTCTAGTACAAAAAGCTATTCTTTTACCTAGATCATAGTACTTGGCACCTGTTGTTTTTCTCCCACAGGATGGTTGGGTCTCACTCCCCATTAAATTACAGGCCACCTTAGTAGGACAGCTCAGAATGAACTTACAAGCTAAAATTTGCCAAAAACTTCTTGAAAGTACAGTTGCATAAGTCCTACTTACCTGTAATAACAGATATTCAAAGAACATACTGCCTTAGTGGCATATGGGTAGTAGTGTCCTGCTACCCTCCATCTGGCAGTCCATCAAAGCTTAGAGTTCCTCCCACTGCTACCTATGGGTGTGAAGGACCAATCATCTGGCAGGACCAGAACTGCCCTTCAAACCCACAGACAGGACCCTTCAGTTTTCTAGGGTCCAGCAGGAACAGCAGATGAAAATGCAAGATTTGCATACATCTACTGTTCCAAACCAAAAAACACACACACAACCGTAAGGCTGATAAACAAAACTCAGCAGCAACTCCAACAGCAAACTATATACATCCAACAAAAGGGGCATGGTGGGAGACTACTGCCAGTAAGGTAATGTATTCTATGAACATCTACTGTTACAGGTAAGAAAGCCTCAACGCAACTATACTATGTTCAACAGCCATGATGCTTACTGGCATATGGGTAGATTCCCAAACCTTACTAACCTGAAAGGAGGAAGGATAAAGTTCCAGGAGGTGTTGAAGAATAGTCCCCATGAAGCCTGCTTTCATACCTCTCAACTGTACCGAATTACTCGGTTTGTACCGAGTTTTGGGGTCTAAATATTGGGGTGCCACGATTCCCGAATGGCACTCCTTCAGTCCCGATTTTTTTCAAGTTTTTTTTTTTTTAATTTTTTTTCCCACGCTTTTTGAGCTGACGTCATCACATGCGCGATGACATCAGCTCCACCAGCCTGTCGGAATTGAGCTCAAAGGCTTTCCCGGCTGGCTGTTTGAAATCCAAGCGCACTAAAGGAAACGACTGAGCTACTAAGCAGGAGGTACTGATCATTTCTGTCAACGGACTAGAGCGCACTGAATTGTAAGCATGTACTACTTTTTTTCTTCTTCATGGGCTTATTTAAGGTATTCAGATGAAATATTTTATTTTCGACAGAGTTATTGCAAACTAGCTGTTTGAAATCCAAGAGGAACTGATTGAGCTGTTAAGCAGGAGGTTCTGCTCATTTCTGTGAATGGAGGAGCGCACTGAATTTTAAGCAGGTACTGCTCTCCATGGGCTTATTTAAGGTATTTGAATGGAATATTTTAATTTCAACAGTGTTATTTTACAGAAAAGTTATTGCTAGTTGGAATTGAGTTTGAGGGCTTTTCCGGCTGTTTGAAATCCGAGCGTGCACAAACGGAGTTACTAAGACTGCTATTAGTGTTAAGTATCTAATTTTTATTTTCAAAAGAAGTTATTTCTGGTGTGTGCGGGCTCAAGGGCTTTCCCGGCTGTTTGAAATCCGAGTGTGCATGGACGGAGTCACTAAGACTGCTATCTAACATTTTTTTAAGTTCAAGTTCAACAGAAGTTATTTCTGGTGTGTGTGAGCTCAAGGGCTTTCACGGCTGTTTGAAATCCGAGCGTGCATGAACGGAGTTACTAAGACTGCTGTTAGTGTTAAGTATCTAACTTTTATTTTCAACAGAAGTTATTTCTGTTGCGTGTGTGTGAGCTCAAGAGCTTTCCCGGCTGTTTGAAATCTGAGCATATACGGACGGATTTAGACTGCTGTTAAGTATCTACCTTTTATTTTCAAAATAAGTTATTTCTGGTTTTGTGTTTGTGTGTGAGAGCTCAAGGGCTTTCAGCTGTTTGAAATCTGAGTGTGCATGGATGGAGTTACTAAGACTGCTGTTAACTTTTATTTTCAAATTCAACACAAGTTATTTCTGGTGTGTGTGTGTGAGCTCAAGGGCTTTCCCGGCTCTTTGAAATATGAGCATGCAGGGACGGACGGTATCTATCTTTTATTTTCAACAGAAGTTACTGCTTTTACCTTGTGTGTTTGTTTCAACAGAATTACTTATTGGCTTTGTTCAGGTTTATTGTGCTAAGAGGTTGAGAGCTCTGGTGAGAAGAAGTGAGAACTGAATTCACTAAATGATAGACATTTAAGTTTCAGTCTTCATGTATTTCAGGAAGATGCTGATTTGGAATAGTGGTATGTTGCTCTGACTATAATGCACAGGGTTCTAGGTCCAAAACTTGGTAGTGAAATGCATGGTACTGGTAAAACAACATTTTATTCTAGCAACTTTCCACATTTATACAAGCAATGTTTAAAAATATGTCCCTGGTTTTTGGTGTATGGAAGTAGACTTTTATGATGGTAATGTTCTGAAATGGGCAGTTTTGTCATTGGTTCATGCATTTTGTCTCATTGCCTACTGGAAAAATGTTAAAACAAATTTAAAATGCGCTCTTAACCTAAGTCTAACAAGTATGCTGTATTATACAAGGAATATAATTTAATAAATTCAGGAAGGTGTATCAAGCATGTAGGTTTCTTTTGTGTGCAAGGGGCCTATGATTTGAAAACAGCCCAAAGGTAATGCATCTGGCCAGTAGCGGATAAAGATTTTCTTTGGATGTGGTGTGGGTTTCAATGCTGTTTCAATGAATGCAAGTTTCAAGGGCAGAGAAGTTTTAATGCCAGGTCTATTTTCATTGTGAGACAGTATCATTGTAGAAGTAAAGCAGTATGCACACACTAGTGTTTATGGTAAATGGGGTGAAATAGTCAGGTAATGGGACATTGGAATGACTGCAGGGCAGGGGACTCTGGTGTCATATTTTGGTTGTCTCTTCTTCGGTTTGTGTTTGAAAGTTGGTATCCCACAATTCATTGGAGTGGATGGGGTTATGCAATTATGTATGCAAATTTTACGTTAATCAGCGTACAGATTTGTACCTATTTTTTATGGGCCTTGTCCAGATTTTTGATGTTTTCAGGTTGAGAGGTATGCCTGCTTTGAATTTAGAAAAGACATCTAGTTTGAAGTGCTTTGTAAAGGTATGAACAAAGGACCAAGATGCTGCCTCTAGAATACTTCTAGACTCCATTCCTTTCCAATATGCCACTGAAGAGGAAAAGGCACTGGTGGAATGTGTGTTTACCTTTTGTGGATTCACCTTGCAATTGTGGGTGTAACAAAAAACAGTACCAGAGGACAACCAATGTGCAATGGTGTGCTTAGAGACAGAATTAAAATTGGGTTGTTCTTGGTTTGTGCTTAGAGACAATTTGACACTAATGTTGAAATTATTATGTCCAAACTGTACCTCAACCCTCACAAATCTATCAATATCATCTGTGCTTATCTTCCCCCAGGCAACAATTCTACCATATTAGAAAACCTACTAAACTGGTTCTCACTTAATCTCCTCCAAGAAACAATACTTTTAGGTGACTTTAATATTGACTGGAACTTATGCAAAGAATCTAATCCATCCACCCTTATTAATTTGTATGGCTTCCATCAAAACATTAACTCCCCAACTAGAATAAACAAAAGTAATAAGAAAGAAACCATACTTGACTGGATCCTAACAAACAGTCCCCAACAAAAATATTCTACTGGAATCCTACCAGATGACCTCAGCGACCATACTCTAACATATATTATTAGGCATAAAACACATCTAGCCATACCTCCCCTAATTCGTTTATCTCGTAACAAAAAACATTTTAACATTAATCTGTTTCAAACTGAACTTAGACTAGTCAACTGGTCACCTCTTAAAACTCTCCCAATAGATGAAGCTGTTAACCTCTTTAATAATACTTTTCTTACTATTCTTGATCAACATGCCCCCTTGCGTTCTATACGCATGAAATGTAAGACAGCTCAATGGCTTACAAGTAATACAAGAAAACTAATCCGTACTAGGAATAAAGCCTGGACCAAATGGCTAACCACTAAAAACTCTTTAGATCATCTTAACTTTAAACAAAAAAGAAATATGACAAAGCGAGCCATCTTAGAAGATAAGAAGAGCTTTTATACCCAACTTCAGCAATCCTCCCACCACCAACCACATAAATTTTGGAAATCTATTAACACACTACTATCCCCTGGCAAAGTTGCAACACCTAATCCACTAGGCTCCAACCCAGACTCCCCCCTACAAACAGCAAATGCATTCAATACTTTCTTTACTTCAGCAATACTTAAACTAGCTAACCAACTAAGCCCAGACACCTCTACACTAGCTAACCCAAGCTGCACTCCTCCACCATTTCAACTCAAACCCATACCTACCTCCTATATTCTTTACTTACTTCAAAAACTTAAACCTCCATCCCCCTCAGCAGACAAATTACCAGCTGAATACCTTCAGCTAGGTGCAAATGCTATAGCCTACCCTGTCTCTATACTAATTAATAGGACCTTAATAGAAAGTACTATACCTTCAGTCTGGAAAATCTCTTACATCATCCCTCTTTTTAAAGGGGGTGACTCGTTGGAGTATTCCAACTACCGCCCCATAGCGCTGCTATCTCCTATTGCAAAAATTATGGAGAAATGCATCCACAAACAGTTGCTTAATCACCTCCTACATAATAATCTCCTTGCTAGTTGCCAACATGGCTTTCGTCCATTCCATAGCACCACCACAGCCTTACTATCCTTTATTGACTCCATTAATACAAACCGCAATAATAATATTCTTTCTTCTGCATTCTTCGTAGACCTGTCAAAAGCCTTTGACATGGTCAATCACCAACTCCTCTTACATCGTTTAAAATCTCTCTCACTTGACAATCCTGCCTTAAACTGGTTTACATCATATCTTCACAATCGGAAACAAGCTGTTTTATGGGACAACCATCTTTCTGAACTTCTCCCTACCACTATTGGGGTCCCTCAGGGCTCCATCTTAGGTCCTCTGCTTTTTTCCATTTTTATTAATGACCTGTATCTTGCCACCCCTCTTACTACTTGTATTCAATATGCTGATGACACCACCATTATTTGCTCTGCCAACAACCAAACTGACCTCCACTTCCTTACACAAAAAACTTTCACCACTATAGAAAAATGGTTCTCTAATTACTGTCTCCTCCTCAACCCTAAGAAAACCAAGCTCCTCCTCTTTGCACCCACACACATGTCTCCCTCGATTAACTTCACACTTACTTCTAACAATGGCACCCTTATCACTCCAGACCAAACAACCAAACTCCTGGGTGTTACTATTGACAACCTACTAAAATTTGACTTTCAACTCTATCATAAAAACAACAAACAGAAAACTAGGTTCTCTCTATAGAATCAAATCTTTCCTAACTCCTGAAGCTAGAACAACCATAGCTCGAACCCATTTAATCTCCACCCTATTATACGCTTCTCCCATTTATACTAATCTTTCAAAACATAACCTCAATAAACTTATATCAGCATATAACAACATTGCTAGATGCCACTGCCTCTCCATATAAAACGCATCATTGCCTGAACCTCCTAAAACTAGGGTGGCTGGAGTTACCCCACCTAATTCAATACTATCAACTTACAATTGCCCACAAAGCTCTTCACCACCCTGAGAATACTCCTATGCTCTCTACCCTAATAAAACCCTATAACAACCTGAAAAACCTACACTCTTCAAATAAAATTCTGATTCAAACTTCTGTATCAAAGAACACTGCAGGTGACTCCACATTCTCCAACTCAGTTGGCAAAATATGGAATAAACTTCCTCAGGACCTTACAGACCTAACTTCAATTCTACTATTTAAAACTAAACTGAAACACTTCCTAACCAACCACAGGATATGCTCTTGCATTAACCCTAGCTGACCTTTTTACTTCCTCCCCTCTCCTGCCACCTCTCCTCTTTATCTCTACTCTATTACTTCACACTTTCCCTTTGTGTTGGGTAACTATTCTCTCCCTACTAAAATTGACTTTAAGTAAATTTCTATTGTTAAACTTATCAATAATATAACTATTTCTGTTACATACGATGTTTACCTGAACTTACTTACCTGCTATGTCTTTGTCTGTACACCAGTTCCTGAACATACTGTAATTGAGGTTGTTTTGCTTTGTTTAGTATTGTAATTTTTGTACTTCTTACTTGTAATGTAGTCGATAGCGGAGCTTTTCTCCCCGGGCCTCCACTGAAAATGGACATGTATCCAGTTGGACTAGCCCGGTTAACAAATGTAAAATAAAAATAAAATAAAATTTGCCCTTGGAAAGTAAACAAAAAACCTTTCAGCCATCCTAAAGAGCTTTCTTGTGTTGAGGGAGTACCTGAGATGCCAGTGCACATCCAAGGTATGAAGTATCCTCTCTCCCTTATTCTCAGGGAGATTAACAGACTTATCGAGAGTGAATTTTGAGACCACTTTTGGTATAAAAGAAGGATTAGTGTATAGCACAACTGTATCCCTGTCGAAAATCAGGAAAGGTTGTCCCATTATGACAGCTTGCAGCTCTGAAACTTGCCTTGCACGTCAGAGCAATAAGCAAAATAGTTTTCCATGCTAAGAACTTGATCAGCATGCACTGCTGGTTTGAATGGTAGTAAGGTCAATTTTTCAAGAACATAGTTGAGATCCAATACAGGAGGAATTTGCAAGTGGGGGGGTCTCATATGCAAAACTCCTTTCATGAACCATTTTGCTAAAAGAGAAAGAAAAAGAGGGGAATCCATAGGTAGATAAGCAGAGATGGCCGCTAAATGTCATTCTAAGGGGATCCAGTATCTGTCTGCTTGGGATGACAAGGTTGACAGACCATGATACTTTGCCAGAGATGGCCTGCACCTGTCGCCCCTGGGATTCCAGATACTGGCTAGGGTCTTGCCGCCCCTATAATGCCTTTTTAGGTAAGGTTCAAATGACAAATTCACCACCATAACAGGAACAGGCAAGCAAAAACTGAGGGTAATGCTACTCAATGCTAGAAGTCTAAATCTCAAAATGCACTCACTCGAGGCACTACTTAAAATGGAGAACATCGATATCTGTGCAGTGACTGAGACCTGGTTCAAGGCTCAAGAGAGCACCCCTGCATTATCAGGCTATAACGCATACCACCCTTTTCAGCCATCTAACCTGGACCAGAACACCAAAGGCGGAGGTCTGTCCATATTCATTAAGGATATCCAGAGCTCCAGGCTAGTTGCGCAGCATAATGCATCCGAGGTTATCCAGGTGCAACTAACTCTTGGCAAAACTGCAATCTAATTTGTAGCTTGCTACAAATCCCCCACCACACCCCAGGATTCCCACTCCTCTTTTCCTGATACACTGGAAAATATTAGGGTTCAACCAAACACCCTAATAATGGGTGATTTCAACTACCCCACCATTAACTTGGAAAACTACTCGCGTACTAACTCCTTTGCTCAATGCTTTCTGGAATTCATAAATTCCAATGCCCTGGATCAACTTATCCACACCCCCACCAGGGGCAACAATATCCTAGACCTAGTCATTACTAACATGAGTGACTGGTGTTCCACACCTGAAGTCAACTCCTCGTTGGTCAGGTCCGACCATAAGCTAATCACCCTAGATATCTGCATCCTGTCCCCACCCACCATTAAGGAAACCACAGTAAAAAAATTTCTCCAAAGCCAACTTCATGCTTCTTAAGACAGAAGTGGCGAACTTCATGACACCCAAGCAGATGGACAATACAGTTACGACTGCTGAATCCTACACACATGCACTCTATAAGCACTTACACAAGTGCATGGATTGTGCTATGCCAAACAGAACCAAGACGTTATCCTCCAAAAAGAGGAAACCAATCTGGTGGTCCCCTGCCATAAACAAACTCTACAACAGAAGGTAGAAACTGTTGCAAAAAAGAGTAAAGTCCCGTGAATGGAGGAGCTCCCTGGTCAGCCTCAGTAAGAAGATGAGATCCCTTATAAGATCCTCCAAAGCTAGCAATGAAAACAAAATCACCACTGATTCTAAGGGCAACCACAAAGCATTCTATAGCTATGTCAAGAATCTCAATGGCAACACCCAGATCTGCTCTGAGTTACAGCACAATGGCAAGAAAATTACAGAACCAACTGATACTGTCAACATCCTGGCAGATAGGTTCAGTCCTAACTTCACCCCCCTCTCATCCCATAAAGGGCCCATATCTATACAGGAATAATGCAAAGTCCCTGTAATCACATCTTTGCACATAAAAGCTGCACTCTCTAAAACCAAAAACACAGCATCCGTGGGACCGGACAACATCCCAGGCTGCGTTTTACACGAACTTCAGAACGAACTGGCTCCCCACCTAAGCACCATGTTCAATCCTAGTCTCACGTCTGGCTTTGTGCACAGTGAATGGCACACAGCAGCAGATATCCCACTCCACAAAGGGGGAGCCACCACTGATCATGGGAACTATCGCCCTATTAGCTTGACGAGCCTGGTCTGCAAGGCCATGGAATGTATCATCATGGAACTCATAAACAAAAACATTGGTAACCTTCAAACTGTGGGCTCCACCCAGTTCAGGTTTGTGAAAGGAGATCATGCCTTCTGAACCTGATTGGCTTCTTTGAGGCTGTCATCAAAGCCGTAGACAAGGGTAAGGTGGTTCATACAGCCTATCTTGACCTTGCCAAGGCTTTCAACACCGTTCCCCATTCTGGAATTATAGCTAAACTCACTAAACTAGGTATAAATCCCTACATCACAAGATGGGTTGCCAATTGGCTCACTGACAGAATCCACACTGTAAAAGTTGCAGACTCCAAATCTGACTTCAAAACAGTGACAAGTGGAGTACCACAGGGTTCAGTCCTGGGACCTCTCCTGTTTGGTATCTACTTCTCTGAAGTACAGGCTAACACAGAAGGCTTCTGGCTAATGAAGTTTGCAGATGACTGCAAACTAGGAGCCATAGTTGAGTCCCCAAATGATGTGGACATCCTACAGAAGGGCCTCACTGAGACAGATGCCTGGTGTCAGAGACATGGCCTCAAGCTCAATGCCAAAAAGTGCATTGTCATCCCCTTTGGTAAAAACTCTGTACCCATGAACTACCACATAAACGGCAGTCTACTTAATGCTGAATTTGTGATAAGAGACCTTGGGACCCAGGTGGAGAGTAGTCTCTCCTTTGATAATCACAATCACCACAATAGTCAGGAAATCTTTCTATGTGGCACACCTCATCACAAAAGGGTTCTCATCCAGGAACAAAGAAGTCATTGTTCCCCTCTAATCGACACTCATTAGACCCATTATAGAGTACAATGCCCCTTTTGGAATGTACCTCACATGCCATCTGCAGCAACTGGAAAGGCCACAGAAGTACCTCACAAAGAGGATTACTGGCCTCAAACAGATGCCCTACACTGACCGTCTCAAAAAACTCCAGCTTTACTCTGTAGCATATCGCCTACTTCGAGGAGATCTCTGCCTAACATACAAAGCTATGTTAAACCTAGTGCTGTTGGACATGCTACACCGAAAGAAATCCCAATCTCACTGAGCTACATGCTCTAGGGACCTAAACATTGTCACCACAATAAACAGGACATGCTGGAGGGATAGATTCCTGTCCCAGAGACTGCCTATACTCTGGAACAACCTACCTATCTATGTCAAGCAAAGTTCCTCATTAGCACTCTAAGAAAAATCTTGATGAGTGGATGGGAAATAGGAAATACACCTCGGGGATCACTTCTGTGGCTCTGCTCAACAGGGGCACAGGAAATTAACTTTCTTGGGTGGCATTAGCTTACTTAGGCCCTTGGGCCGATAGCCTAGTACCTACCTATGAACCTATGAACCTATATGAAAAGCCATCCTGAAGTAGCTCACACAAATATTAAAAGACCAGATGGATATTAATCTCAGTTGACCCTCTGTTTCCATTTAGGCACCACTTAGAAAACCTCATCCATTTATAAACGTAAGATTTTCTAGTAGCAGGTTTTCTGTCCTTTTTAATACCTGCTGCACATCCTCATGAAACAAGTGCCTAAATGGAGTCAAGACTGAATCATCCAGGCTGTCTTTTGAAGTTTCTCTAAATTAGAATGCACCAGCTACCCTTGAGACTGTGTGAGTGCATCCAGATGTGAGAAAGTGATAATTGCCCTTGGCTAATACTATTAAAAGGAAGAACCAAGACTGTCTTGGCCAATAAAGGGTCACCACCATGGTCTTTGGCATTTCTTTCTGAACCTTCAGAACTACCTTGTGAATCAGTGGAAAGGGTGGAAAAGCTTACAGGGACATACCTGTCCAAAGGAACAGGAATGCATTTGTCCTCCAAGAATAGCTGCAAGAATGTCTGGAACAAAATTTCTCCTAATGTCTGTTTTGAATGGAGGCAAAGAGATCTGCACATCGGGACTAGATCCTGGAACACCACTACCTTGAGCTGTCACTCGTGTGGTTCTGCCCATGATCTGCCACAATGTTCTGCTCTGACAGGATGAATGATGCCTGAAGAGTCATAGAATGTTGTAAAATCAGATCCAAGGCCATCATTGCCAAACATCACATAGGGTATGGCCTTGTACCTCCATACTTGCTGAGGTACCACTTCACTCTGGTATTGTTCATAACCACCAGATGATGAGCTGCTATCCACAGGTGGTGAAGTACTTTCAAGGTTTGAATCACCACCAGCATCTCTTTGATACTGATGTGCTTCCATGCATTCTTGGGGCCCCAAGTGTTTTGTACTTGCATCCCCATTCACACAGCTCCTCAAAGAAGTTGGATGAATCTGTCGGAACAGATTGCACTGGAATTAGAGGGCAGAAAGGAAGTTCTAGACTGATACTCAACTGATCTCTCCACCACTGTAACTCTTGTCTGATGATGGGCAGCACCAGCAACTGGGATTACAGGGAAAGAAGGTCCTGGGTCTAAAAATTGTGGACATGTCATTGAAATTTTCTTATGTTTACATGGGCCAGTGGTATCATGGGAATTACAAGAACCATGGATGTCATCAATCCAAGAATCTTTAGGAATTCTCTTGCCAAGGCAACATTCCTATTAGAGAATTCTAGAAATACCATACGGTAAGACAGGATCTTGTCTTCTGGAAAAAAGGCGATTCTCTTGTAGGAGTCAATTAAGCACCCCAGAAAGACTTATATTTGTGAGGGTACAAAACACAACTTCTGGAGGTTCAATTTGAACCCTGGCTGGGAGAGTAAGGTTAAGACCTTCAACAGAGTATTCAAACACCCTGTCACACACCTTGCACAGATCAGCAAGTCATTCAGAAAAAAAAAGCATCACCCAGACAGTGGACCCCTACTGGAGCAAGGCATTTGGTAAACACTTGCGATGCAGTGGATAGCCCAAAGGGCAACACAGAAAACTGATGTGAACCAGGCACAACCAATCTCAGAAATCTACCAAAGCGATAATCAATGGAGATATGATATGCATCCTACGAAACAGAGGTCCAGCAACAAGAGAAGCACTGTCTGCAGGGTGAGCATCTTGAACTTGGGGAACTTGACAAATGTATTCAGAAAGGACAAGTTGAACATCAATCTCCACTGCAACTCTTTTTTTGGAGACCAGGACAATTTTGGAGCAGAAGCCTCTTATTCTTTCAGAAGGAGGGATTGGTTTTGTTGGTTCTGTGCTCTCTGAGTATAGGATTTGCCAGAGAATAGGAGGAAATAAAGTCTGGTCTGGTGGATGGGGAGGAACTTCTTTGAATGGAGGCAGATATTCCTTCCACTGCCATCTGTAACCCCTGCCAACAATGTTGAACACCCATTTGTTGGAAACCACTGATGACTAGGCTTTCTTGAGATCTAACTTTACAGACATGGCTCTCACAGGGTGGCTTGAGAAAGACAAGGGCTGCACCACAGCACAGTCATAACATGGAAGAGAGGATATCCTTTTGGGAGAGGAACCCCTCTTATTAGGCTTGATAGTTCTCATCCTGCCATTTCCTTTTATTGCCTTGGTTTTTGTTTGGCTGGGACTTCTGTTTGGAAGGACAAAGAAAATTATCCTGCTTAAAGGAGGGAAATTTGGGAATATGAAACATTTTTGACACCCCTTGCATCTGTTTACCTTTGTCATCCCAGTGTTTAAGGATCTGATGTGCTGCTGTACCAAACACACAATCAGACTCAAGTGAAGCATTTAAGATCTCATTTTTTTAACACATCAACAACCACTGACAATGATGCATTTTTATCAATAGTATCAGCCCCCTCCAAGGCACTCTTTAAAGCATGTTTTGACACCTAAGAATCATTGGCTACAATATCTTTGACAAAGACCTTTTGCTCAGCAAGTGCCAGTGTAGCAAACTCATCTAAGATATACATACATCTCAACACAAACTTCCACATAAAACACTTTAAAAGCCACAGTGCTGGACTAAGTCAGCTTTTTTTCCCAGAGATTCTAGCCCTTTGCCTAGTTTATCTGAAAGAACAGGATTTGAAGAAGACTAAGTCTGTTTATTAGAAATAGTAGCTGGGCACACTGAAGCAGGGTCCGCAGACAACTGGGCTTGGAGGCCAGGCATGGCCAAAGATACCCTGAATTTCTTAAACACTTTTTAAGCAAAACTTCTAGAACAGAGGAGAATTATAAGCCTTGTTAAAAACATCCTCCAATTTTGGGATAAATGGAGGAAAAATCTCCACGTCCAGAGCCTCATCTTCCAAAAAAATCATAAATCTTGGGGACACTCAATGATTGTTCCTAAATGAATACATCCCTAAATCTAGCCAGCATTTGGGTAAAGAATAAAACAAGTTATGCCCTAGGAAGTCTCCCAGATCTTGTTTGCAGTCATAATAATAATCTTCTTCTCCTTTCGGCTTTTTTCCCAGTTAGGGGTCGCCACAGCAGATCACCTGTCTGCTCATGATTGGCAGTGGAGTTTTACAGTGTCGAGTTGCCAGCCTGGCGCCCAACCTGAGTCTGCAAGATGATGCTGGCTCAAAAGGAGGAAAAATTAAACAGGATAGGACAAAATTTATGTCCCGTGATGATAGGGGGTCTCTGATAGGAGGTCATAGTAACAGAGTACCTTTTAGAAATGCTTTATACAGCCTATGAGACATTACGTTGAGACCGGATTCACCAATATGGAAGCTAGAAATAGCTGCTAATTGGACTCTTATGGAAGCTGCACCTGCACCCCCTCAATGAATAATTTTACTAGAAACTCTAGAACGGAAGTTACTGGGGCAGTAAAGAGGCCAATATGATTATGAGAAGCCCATAAAGAGTATCTTTTCCAATTGCTTCTATATATCTTTCTTGTTGAAGCCTTATGGGAAGAAATTAGAATGTGTTTTACCGATGAAGAAAGGTTAGGAAACCTGGCTATGGTTGGACATGGAGCAGCCAAACTGTCAATTTGAGGGTCTGAAGGGAAGTATGGAGCATTCCAGATGCATGAGTCAGAAGGTCTGGAATTGGGTTCAGAATGCAAGACTCCTCCCGAAGATGAGGCCATAGGAAGGAGATCCAAATTTGACGAGGCCAGTATGGGGCAATAATTATCAAGTCCCTTCCCAAGCAACTGGCTTTCTGAAGAACTTTGGGTATCAGTGGACAAGTGTATCCCGTGATGACTCCCCCAGAGAGGGGATAAGGGCAAAGTAGCTGCTGCATTTGTCATTCATAGATGTTGCAAAAAGGTGGCAGCAAGGCTGGCCCCATTTGCGGAAAATCTTTTCCGCTACCTCCTGTTTTAGGCACCACTTGTGAGGCAACAGAATCGCTCTGCTGAGTCTGTCCACTATCACGTTGGATTTCCTCAGGATGTGTGTTGCTATTAGAAACTTTGGAAAGAGGTCACCCACTGCCATACTCTCAGGGCCTCTTGATAAAGGGGGTAGGATCTTGTTCCTCCCTTGTTTGTTTATGTACCATACAATTGACATGTTGTCTGTATGTACTGCTATAGTTCCCAGCAGTACAGAGTCTTGGAATGCTTGCAATGCTAGAAGCACCGCTCTCATCTCTAGAAGCACCACTCTCATCTCTAGGACATTGATGTGAAAATGGGCCTAGTGATCCTGCCAAGTACCTTGGACTGTCTTTCCCAGATAATGCCCCCCACCCAATTTGAGATGTATCCGTGGTCACTGTGGCTAATGGTTGGTGAAGTACAAATGATCAGTCTAGCATCACATGGGTAGAGAAAAGCCACCAAGTTTCTGTTATCATTATTTTGTGTGACATTGGCAATTCCTGCATCGACCACTAAGTGGAAAGTAGCCATTGTAGAACTCTCATGTGTAGTAGCCGTGCAAAGGGGATTAGAGTTATTGCTGCTGTCATGGTCCCCAAAATGTTAAGGAGTATTCTTGCTTGTGCTATTTTCTTTAAAAGAAGAGTTGACACCTGACTTCAAAGGACTTGAACTCTTTCTGGAGGAAATCTGGCCATCATGTTTTTTGAATCCAATTCTGCCCCTATAAATACGACATGCTGAGAAGGCCGCAAGGCAGATTTCTTGTTGTTTATTGTAATTCCCAGTTGAGAGCAGAGCTGTAAGATGGTATCTCTTGCTTTTATTAGTAGATGCTCGGTGGTGTAGGTTAGGAGCCAGTCATCTAAGTATGGAAACACGCGGAATCCAAGGCACCTCAGATGAGCTGCAATTACTGCCATACATTTGGTGAACACTCTGGGGGCTGTAGTGAGACCAAAGGGCAGAACTCGAAACTGGTAGTGACTGGCTCCCAGCTGAAAGTGCAGGTGTCTCCTGGTTCGCCTGCCCATTTTTATGTGGTAGTATGCATCCTGGAGGTCTGTTGAGCACATCCAGTTGTCTTGTCCCAAAAAAGAGAGTATTGACTGCAGTGTTACCATCCGGAACTTGGACTTTCTTACTGATTTGTTTAAATTGCTGAGATCCAGAATTGGTCTCCAGTCTCCTGTTTTCTTTGGAACTAAAAAGAATCTTGAGTAAGTTCCAGATCCTATTTGGTCTGCAGGGATTGTCTGGATGACTATTTTGTCTAGCAACTTTTGAATTTCTAACATTGCTTGTTCCTTTTGACTGGGTGGAATGTCTGGAATCTTTCTTATGCTTTGGATGAGGAAGGAAAAGGGTATAAAGAAACCTCTGGATATGATGCTTTGTATCCATTTGTCTTTTGTTATTTGTTGCCAAGTTTCTGGGTACAAAGATAAGCAGCCCCCGACTGCCTCCAGAGCTGGACAGGTGGGCCTCCTTTCAGGAGTGCTAAAAGGGCTTTCCAAAGAAGGATTCTCTGTCTCCCTGATTCTGTGGACCCCCTCTGCTGCATGGTCAGCATCTTCCATTACCACTTCCCCCTCTGCCTCTGGGGGAAGATTCACCATGTGTACCCAGGAAAGCTCTCAAAACCACATCTTTTCACTTCCTTTCTGACCTTTGCGGTATGGTCTAATAGGTAGGGAAAAGCAGACTCCTATGGCAGACACAGTCTTTCCTTCCTGTTCACACTTGGTTAGTGTGTCTTTGACTTTGGGCTCGAAGACAGACAAGCCATCAAATGGGGCATTCACAAAGGAAGATTTAAAAGGCTTCACAAAATCACACAAGCGCATCCAGGAATGTCTTCTTAAGGAAAGTCCTGAACCTGATGCTCTACTCGCTCTATCTGCTACACAAGAGACCAGCCTCATGGAGGAGCTGATGACTGAATTTAAGGTTGAGATTTGAGAGGAGACTCTATCTGCAACCCCATTGGCTACCGAACCTTGAAGAGTATCTCCTAGCTATTTCAGGAGGTCTCTCTGTAACCTTGTAAAATGGGTAAGGTAGTTCAGCGATCTAAGGGCAAAAGTCACTGAAGAAAAAATATGCTTTTCATATCTGTCCATAACATGAGACTCTTTGTTCAGTGGATGAACAGAAGAGGATGTCTTGGTGAGTTCCTTCTTGGTGGCTGCTGCCATCACCATAGCATCTATTGGGACTCCCTTGTTCAGGAAAGTTTTGTCAGCTGGGGATGTAATAAACTTATTTGGCCTCCTAGGAACAGGTTCCACTTAATCTGGAGACTCCCACACTTTTCAAGAAACCAGGTCTATCAGTTTGTCAAAAGGTGGAGGCACCCAAGTGGAGGAAGGTTGAGATCCAAACGCCTTCAGGAGTACGGACTCCTCTGCTCAAGGGTTTGTGGGTTTCCAGGCACCTCTCCGCTTAAGTATTTCTAGGATGTCTCCAAATGAGACATCATCAGGAGGTGACCGTGGGGACCCTTCGGCTTCATCAAGGTCCGTATCAGAAGTGACAAACTCATGTGGGGAGTCTAAATGTTTCCTCTTACATAACCTCTTCCGAGGGACCTCCTCAGAGGGGTACTCTGGAGAGGTTTCAGAAGAGTGGGGGGGTGCTCTGTGGGGTGTCCTGAGGCCTAGGATCAATGTGTCCCTGTTAAAGCAAGGATACAGAGGCAGACACCAGTGGTGCTTTTGGGGGAAGAACGCCCAGAGGTGACAACAAAATTGTCTGTGGAGACAATACACTCTTCATTACCTCAAAGGCCCTCTCCCCCTGATCTGAGGAAACCCATGGATCTGAAGAAGCTGAGGGAATTCCCAGAACCAAGGATGATGGGCCCGAAGCTGAGGTAGGAGCCAAGCTAACCCAAGCCAATGCCCTGAGAGGCACGATTGGATCCGACAATTATCTGATCTGACTTGCCTCCCCGGACCCAACTGGAGAGAGTTGGCACCTAGACTACTCAAGTTCCGATGGAGACGAGGACGTCGGAGCAATGGTCGGGACCAAAGAAGCCAAAATAGGTCTTGGCTCTGAAGTTTCCACCAGTATCAGTTCCAGACATTCCGACTCCAATGTCTGAGAATGGATTGGTGGAGGAATCTGAGCAGAAGGGGAGGATGTAGTCAGATCCAAATCCCCCTGGGTTGGATCCGATAATAATTTGGCCAGCCCTGGAGTCCTTAATAGCCTTTGTACCACTCAAGCCACATCAACATCAGACAGACTCCTGGAAGACCGACTTGAGAAGGCCGGAGATTTAGAAGGCTGCAGAATGGGTGACCTGAGGGTCAGCGAGAATGGCTCCAAGACTGGGGACCGGCTCCGAATTTCAACTTCCTTTGGTGCTGAAACTGATGGTGTTGGGGCCAATGACTTTTTGTATCTGGAAATCTTTGGCTCTGGAGATGAAACTTTTGCTATTTTTTCTGATGGCTCCAATGATCTCTTCTCTGCTTTGTTGGATTTTGAGGAAGGAAACTTTTGTGGTTTAGAAGAACCCAGACCTTCTTGAGTAACCTCTGAGAAGGGTTTTTTTAACAATACTCTCAAAATAAGCTTGTTTTTCCTCTCCAGCAGAGCTCTATGATTAAAAGAATGCCAAATCAAGCAATACTCCTGGAGATGGACTGTACCAAGACAACAGACACAAATAGTGTGTTTGTCAGTCAATGACATTTTTTTGTCCACATTCCTCGTATTTCATAAAACCAGATAGTTTTGAATCCTTGGAAGACATTTTGAAGGAAAAACAATGTGTGTGTGTGTATGTATATATATATATATATATATATATATATATATATATATATATATACATATATTTATAAATATCACAGGCAAAGCAGGGAACAACATAGAAGAAATATTCAGGGATCTGACGAAGATGTAGTGGAGAATGTAACTGAAGAAATGGACAATTTAATTGTTAACTTAACTGATTATGAGTTAACTTCACATGAGAAGAGTGTACTTAATAAAAGATTTAGCTATGTACCACCAAGTTTAATTTCTGAGTTTGATGTATGTCTTGATGTTAAACACTTTTGTAGAAACTTGAATTTGAAGTATTTTTTCAATACTAAATCTGATGATGGCAATGTTTCTACGGATGTCTTTTATTTTAAAAAAATCTAGTTTTCAACCACCATACCATTCTAGGGTGAAATTATTTGAAGACATGGTATTGTGTGATTTACATACGAACCAGAATGCTATTTTTAGAGATTTTGGGGACAATTTAACTAAATCAGAAAGATGTGCTCTGATACAATTGAAAAATAATAAAAATATTGTGGTAGTTAAGTCTGACAAGGGTGGTGCAACAGTGGTATGGGCAACATCTGACTATGTGAGAAAGCCCTGTGGCAATTGAATGTTGGTAGGTTTTTGAATCCTACTGTGGATTTCAAAAGAAAAATAGAATCTCTATGTAAACAACTAATTGTGGATGACCCTAAACCTCAGAGGTTTTATATTTTGCCAGAGATACATAAGACAGTTGAAAACCCTCCAGGTAGACCCACAGTGTCAGGAAGAGGTTTCCTGACGGAACCCTTGTCAGTATATTTAGAACATCAGTTAAAACCACTGCTGAATTTGGCCAGAGCCAGATTAAAAGATTCTACAAATGAAGGGAACAGCCATGGGCACTACAATTGTCCCAATTTATGCAGACCTCTTTAAGGGTATTTAGAATGGCAACTAATAGTGATAAGAGCCCTTTTAAAAAATAACTGATTATGTGGAGTTGCTATTTGGACAATTGTTGGGGCATATGGTCTGGAATTATTCAAGTATGGTCAGAATTTATGAAATATTTGAATTCCAATGAATTTGGATAGGATTGAAGCCAATAGTATTGACTTTTTGGATGTTAGAATAACCAAGGCAACAGATGGTAGTATGAAAACTAGTTTGTACAGAAAACCCTTCACTAAAAATGCAATACTAGAAGCTAGCAGTTGTCACCCTAAGCATATAATCTCTAATATACTGAGATCACAATTTCAGAGGTTAAGACATATCTGTAGTGAAGATACGGGGTATAAAATTGAGTTAGAAAAATGGGTGATAGATTTGTGAGAAGAGGCTATCTGAGACATAATATTAAAAGTGAACAAACTAAGGCATTAAATTATGAAAGAGAGGTGTTTCTAAGAAGTAGAGATATGAATGAAGATTGGGATGATGGGGCCATGCAAACTAGGATGAATAGTTCAAAAATCAAATTTGTTATGAATTATTGTACTAACATTTTTCAAGTCAGAGAAGTTGCTGCTAAATATTGGGATGTGTTAAAATCTGACCTTTTTTTTGACCAATGCTTAGATATTAATTTTCTTATAGCTATAGACATGGAAGAAATGTTGGGGAATCACTTTCATGGTATAAGATGACTGATTGGCCGAAAGATAATGGGCATAATGATACACCTAGGGGTAGTAATGCCTGTGGGAATTGTGTTTATTGTAGAGTGGTATCATGGACTAAGTCATTTACATCAATTAATACAGCTAAAGTTTTTGACATCAGATATTTAATAACGTGTCATACTGAGTGGGTAATATGAATGGCTGTCTGCCAATGTGGGGCATTTTATGTAGGACAGACATCTAGAAGTTTAAAGAACAGAATTGCAGTGCACTTGAGTGATATAATCTGTAAGCTCCAAAGAAGTGCACTCTATAAACATAGATTGGAACATGTTTCAGCACAATTCCTATTTATTGGAATTGATGCAGTGAAAGGCGATAGGCTATTCGACTTAACTAAATATGATATTCTAGATAAGAAAGAAAGAATGTAGATGGTAGAGTTAGGGGCTTTATATAAACCTGGTCTTAATGACCATTGGTAATATTCAAATTGTACACTGTACTTTTTGATTTTGAAATTTCTCTCTTATATGCCTATGTATCTATATTCGTATGTATTTGTATATATGTATATATTTTTTATATATACATATATACATAATTAGTTTTTGTATATGCCATTTAAGTATTTCTGTTGTTTTGTATATGTGTGCCTTGAAATATCACTTTTTTGCCTCTGTCCCTTTAATCCCAACAGGAGCTGTGGTATTTAAGGGTTTATGGTTGCTTCAATGGAAATTCACACTGATGACACCAGGGGACGAAACCAGTCACTGGTCTGTGTTGTGGAAGCCAAATGGCCACTATGTATGCTGCCTGAATATTTGTTCTACTGGATTAAAGCTTGATACACTTATTTAAAGGTGTTTTTTTACCCTGATAGATGGTTTACAGGGTCTGGATTATTTATTTGCGAGTGCTGGATTTTTTGGTTTCTGGACTATATATATATATATATATATATATATATATATATATATATATATATATGGGTGTACTTCTCTTCATTGAAAGTATATTACTTTAAAAAAGAGAAGAAAACCCACACTTACATGAAAGTGCATTTAACCGAAAGTGCACTTCCGCAAAGAACGGTTCAATAAACCGTTAAGGAACACTGAGGCACCAAAGCACACTACAGTGGGGAAAAGGGAATTCACCTGTTTCCCCACTGTAGTGCGATTTCAGAGTTGGTATATTTAAGTAGGGGGGTGTGGGAGGCACAGGGGGGCTTGGCCCCCTGCAAAAACATTATTTTGGTGTTCCTGATCAGTTCGTTGAACCGATCTTCGCAAAAGTGCACTTTCGGTTAAGTGCACTTTCACGTAAGTGTGGGTCTACTGTTCTTTTTCAGAGAAGTGTTCTTTTGATGAAGTACAGTAGATCCATATATATATATATATATATATATATATATAAGAAAAAAATATTTCCTTTTTTTTTTAAACAATAGCAGCAAGAAATAGTAACAGCAAAAATATTGTTTTTAAAAGGAAGCACAGTCCTCTAATTTAAATGGCCTATGCTCAAAAGACAGATGGGAAGGGAAGGGAAGGGAGAAAGACCTCTAATTAAAATGGGCTAAGGGGGAGACAGTTCTCTAATTTAAACAAACTGTCTGTCAGAAACAACAGGATGTTAAGTAGAGAGGTATGAGAGAAAGCCTTCTAACTTAAACAGGTTATGGAAGTTTATGGAAAGCCGGGAGGGAGAATAAGGCCCAACGAAAGATGATGGCCAACCAGAAGAAAAAGCAGACTAAGGAGGCAGGGTATACTATTTAGCACAACAGACTATAAACCATTTAATGCTAATATAACAACTACAGTAAAGATTTAAACAGTGAGAGGTAAATAAGATTATACTTAGCCAGAGCTAGCAGAATGAGCACCCAATCTTGTTTAGCAGCAAACGAGATCTGGGAGATGTTCCTAGGGCATGCTGAGATAGAGTTTTAGCCAAGAGCTAGTGGAAGACCTCAAGCTTGCATATAAGGCCAAGTCAGATCTGAGGATCGGATCCGAACCCCTCCTAGTACAAATGAAGATGAGATCGGATAACAACACATCATCTGTTTGGGTTGCAGAACCTGTTTGCCATAAGAGGAAACTGACTTATCTGACTTTAACAGGTCCAAAACCTCAGACACCAGAATCCCCTTCAAAATCTGGATCCTCAGATGACTGACTGGACATAGAAGTGCTGATGTTACTTATAACTCAGACATACACCCCATATCAACTACCTGAGCAATGAATCTAGCCATAGCCACTGCCACTTGGTGGGTCTTCTATCTCTTCTAGGCATGCACTACTCTGGTGGGAAAATCTCTGGAGGGAGACATATCAATACTGGCAATGGATTCTGCACCCCTGACTTTCTCCGCACTTAAAAGTTTTGCGTCTCCCATACCTGAAGCAGGCAATGGCACAGTAGTAGAGAATTTGCCTGACTCTCTTGTCATGCACAGCTGCAGTACTAACACCACAGCAGGGGACCTGAGGGAAACAGAAGGCGAGTGGTCCAATAGCCTGCTCAAGGCTTAGACTACTGTGAAGTCACAAGCCTGAGGCATATTTTTTATTTATTTTTATGTCTTTAGGTGTACAAGGGATTGATGGTGGTGTTGACGGGGGGGGGGGGGGGGGGGGTACTGCCTCTGAATCCATCAAATTAGGGGACAAAAAACTAGCCAGACTGATACCAAATACTGGTTTCATGGTCAACACCATACAAAATGGACAAATTCTGCTACACTCTCTCTCTCTCTCTCTCGCTAAATAGTAATCTGACGTCTATACAATACTGAATGCTGCACTGAGAAAAGACAGCAATTTCAGTAGTCTAGCACAAAGCCCAACATACATGTCACAAAAATCTCCAATTTTAAAAAGCAAAGGCTAGTTTCAGGCTCACGTGAACAGTAGCAGCTTAAAATAGCCTTAGATACGGAATTAAGCAAAAACATAAGAAAATTACTATCAGAAATGTTTAACAAACAAAAATGGTGGGAAAAAATCATGACTTACAAAACAAAAAAAAATTAAAATGCTGCAAATCTACTTAATTATGTCTAATAATCATAGGCCCAAAGGAAAAAAAACTGCAAAAACAGCAAGTTTTCCTGTTAAAACTTTCAGAAGAAGTGTTTTAACAACAGAAATAACAGTCACAAATTACTCACTTTTCTGGCAGTACAAGGCAATGACAGGAATTGCATTAAAATTCAGAATCAGCTTAAAATAAACAGCATAACTCTTAAGCAAAATAGCAGAATACAAATTTCAAGTACAGATAGAAAAAGACAGAGGAGCAAATAAAAACCTAAAATGTTTCTTATCTGTGCTCAGTAACTGAAGCAAACCAGAGGAGAAGAGTAACCTTCCGAAATATCATTCTCATACTGTGGCACTAGAAAACTGAAGGGTATTGTTTGTGGGTTTGAAGGGCAGACCTGGTACTGCCAGAAGATTGGTCCTTCACACCCATAGACAGGCAGTGGAAGGAGCTCTAAGCTTTGATAGACTGCCAGAGGGAGGGCAGCATGGTGTTACTAACCATATGCCACTAAGGCAGTGTGCTTGTTGAATCTCTACTCCTTCCCAAACTTATTTGCCACTTACAGCAGAGGTTCATTAGAAAAAACTTCTGACAGACACCAAGGCAGAAAAACAACCATCAGGACAGTGTGGAACCTCAAAGACTAGGTATGATTTCTGAAGTTGTTCTTGCTGCTGGAAGCTGGGTTATTTTAATCTTAAAGACAGCTCTAACCCACATCAGCCCAACATACCTATACAAGTTGCTGCAGTGGAAAAATTCAGAGCCAGAAATGGCTGTAAGAGAAGAGAATAACCAAGACAAGTTTAAAAAAATGTTTTAGCATTTGCATTAGTTAGAGGGCAAAGAGATGTCTTTCATATCATCAAGGAATTGTCATACACATCTAGTAATATGGTATAAATATTGTCTGCAGGAAATATTCTAGGGGTCTATATTATAAACCCCAAAGCTCTAAATAGTGAACATATGTACATCGACACATAAATATTGATGTACAATAACAGTGAAACACGTAATCGGCGAAAATGAAAACACCGAATGTGTTTCTTCAACCAACAGCGCCATGCAGGTATGTTCAAACTAACTAAATAAAATTAATTTAACACACTTTTGCAGAGGGCAAGCCCCCCTGTACCCTCACACTCCCCTACTTAAATATGCCAACTCTGAGACCGCACTACAGTGGGGAAAAGGATATATTTTCTCATCCCTACGATCGCGCTGCTGGCTAAACAAATACGTTCGGTGTTTTCATTTATTGATTACATTTCGCTGTTTTTGTACATTGATGCACACATATTCACTATTTAGAGCTATCAGGTTTATAATACTGACCCATATTCTAGTATTTATGGAAGAGAAGCTTGGAGACAATCCGCTCACAGTTTCAGGGAGCACGACAAGGCTGTTAAGAATGCAAACACTGATCAACTTAATTTATACCATTTAAACAAATATATTAGCTGTATCAATGTTTTGTTTGTGCTTTCCATCAGAGATTCTGAAATTTTGACCACAGGAAAAAATCCAGAAATCAGATTTATTATTCAGCTTGTCTCGTATCAGTCTTCTACTTTGAATGATGGACTAATATTTCACTAACCATCCTCATTTAGCATTTTTCCACCCTGTACATTTCATTTTGCAGACCTAACTTATTTTCATGTCTAACTACTATCTAACTGCTGCCACTGTATGATGAGCTGTGCTTTTGCTTGCTAAATTATTATACTATAAAATTCATTTTGTACCTTAACAGATTTAACTAAAGGATATTATTTCTGAACTGCTCTTTCAAAGGTACTCACATTTATTCACTTCTAAGAGTTTTAGTTTGTACACATCATCATAGTCATTTCAGTTTGTTAGAGCCATAATGGCATGCTCTTCTACAGATCCCTATATTGTGGTTTCAGTATAATAATCACAAAACAGAACCATAAATGTTACTTTTCTCTGGGCCTGTACGATTTGGCTTCTGTGCTGTCATCACAAAGTAGAATATGTCATACTCTTTTCTATTGAAACTAAGTGTATTTAGGTGTACAGAATTCTTAGTTATAGATGTTGGATAGCCTCATTTTTTCGGTATCCATCCCTCACCGTTCTACATTTTTGTCAAGTTTTATTTTTTGGGTAAACTACGAGCTCTCTGCAGGTAACTAATGCCCTTCCCAGCACATTATCATCCTGTTTTCCTTAAATCTGTTCTGACCTCTTTTCTCCTCCGTATTCCTATTGACCATGTCATATGTGTATTTGGTGGTGAATATATGCATTTATCTATTTATCAGACTGTGTTTTATTACTGTAACCACTAATAGGCATCACTTTATTTGTGTCAACAGAAGGAAGGAAAAAAATAAAGTTTTTGCCATTAATGATCACACAATATGGAAAATATGGACAGATTTAACATAAAAATAGATACTTGTTACTTTGGGAGATGGATGAAAAAATAGAGAATTATAAATTGTATATGTTACAAAATGCATAATATTTACAAAATTGCTGCTTTGGATAACCTGAAATGGAAAGGTTCTGTAGGTAGTGTTCTCTTGTACTCCCAGGCTGAGTAGTAACTACTTTAGTGAGAATATCATGAAACAAAGATAAGTAAAGCCAATGGTGCTTTTAATAAAGTAGAGTTTAACTGTTACCTAAATGACAGTGGCACAAAAGGTAGCACACTCGTCTTTGATGCAAATGCTGTAGGTTCTATTCCCACACCAGGTAGATTGATTGCTGACACAGCAGTACAGTATAAGGGAGGTGCTATACTCCTGAGTGTAGTGTTAAACTGATGCCCAATCTGCTTGAGTCGATGGTAGCTCAGGAGGATGTAAAATATCTCATGTCACCTATCAAAACGAGTAGGGGGATGTACCCGATGCTCTGGCCAAATTTCTCCTAGTAGTACAAATACCACTTCAGGTCTCCCCGATAAGAAGCTGCTAGTCTACTGGGACTAACCCAGCCAACACAAGATAAGTAAATAAAATATTGAACTAGATAATGCAATAGGGTATAATGTGATGGCACAATTTGTTTTGTGTTGTAGCTGGTTAGGAAGTCATAAAATGTGTAACTGTAGGGGACTGAGACACAAAGTCGTCAAAATTTGGCAGGATTCACAGGAAAGTAAGTTTATTTGCAACTCCTTATTTGTTACCTAACTGATCTACAGACTGTCTGAGTTTGGAAGAAGTTTTATAACTGCATTATTTATCGGGAAATGTATTTTGAAAAGTCAGTAGTGAGTTCAGTTTTAAAGGCAGCAAGGAAAGGTTCACTTCAAAATCAAATGTCTATGATCAAAATTCCACAGGACACCAAGGCATTTATCTTAAAAAGTTCACCTAATTTAACTGTTCGAGATTATTTTCTTTTATAAGTTGATGTAATTAACTAACCTTGGTGTTCTGTTGGTATTCTATTGTGTGTGACAGGTGAATAGCTTTTGAGTATGGAGTATGGAAGGCCATTTTCTTTTTACAGAATATTGTGTGCAAAGAACATTTAAAGTAATTTTAATCAATTTTCATGTGAAAGAGACAACTTGGATCATCATTGGCTAACCTTTTAACAGTTGTTAATAGTGGAGACTAATATGCCTCATGGGTTCTTTCTTAAGCAGTGAGGCAAGGGAATCTTTAAAAAGAAGTTATGTACTCAACATAAAGTTCCAACTGTGTTGTCCATTTTTATTCTTCCACAACTAACAGGCCCGTGGCAACCAAAAACTCTTGAGCTTCTCCATTACCAATAATGCTCCAACCCCAAGTACCTCAGATCTTGTTTGAAGATTTTTCCTGAAAAGATATAGTTGCAGACAAATAAGAAGACTATATATGGAGTTCAATATAAAGGACAGTAATGTCCATTAACCACATATTTTTCCAGGAGTTTTTAAAGGATGGGGGTTGATGGGTGGGGAATTGAGGAAGAATGAAAATGGACACAGATGGAATGTTATGGTGAGTACATAACTTCTTTATCTGATTGTGTCAATTTTCATTCTATCCTCAACTGATGAGATAGAGTCCCCAGCTACCTAAGATCCTGGGCGGACTCAAGGAAGGATATTCCTGAGTACAGTTGAACCAAATTATGCTCTACCTGTGGGACCAAATCCAATTTGTAATGAGTAACAAAGGTATGGGAAGTAGCCCAAGTTGCTGCTGTGCAAATATCATCTGTAGACATTCTAGATTGAAAAACTGAGGAAGTTGCCATGGATCTAGGTGAATGGGCCCATTATGGTTTTGGTAAGGTAATGCCCAATTTATTATAAATAAATGAAATACAATCAGTCAGCCATTTGGCTAAAGTTAATTTGGCAATTAGCTTTCCCAGTTTTACTTCTGCAAATGAGACAGACAATTCTGTTTAGCTAAAAATGTTTAGCTAAGAATGTAATTGTCTTTGAACATCCAATAAATGTAAAGAATAGTTGTATGAAATCTTACCATAACCGTAGATGTCCTCCTTCTCTTTATATGTTCAAGTATTCATAATATGGTGGAGTCCGTTGCCATCTGACTCATATGTCCGGCCAGTATACAAAAGTCTAACACTAACACTAACACACTAACACTGTTGGGTATGTACCATGTCACACACAGTAGTAGTCCTACGTCGATCATAAAATGATGTTGGGTATAAAGCGGAAGTCAGCACATACTAAGCCTCAGAACTGAATGCCACAGGAAGAGCAACAGCCTGAAAAAAGGTGATGAAACACACAACCAGCATTACAGGCAAGCATCAGGGGGAATGCAGGGGAGGGGGGATACTGCAACATATAGAAGAGAAGGACATCTATGATTATGGTAAGATTTTACACAACTATTCTATGTCCTTCTATTCATATGTTGTAGTATTCATAACATGGTAGAAAATACCAAAGCTCATGCAGAAGAAGAACTGGGTGGAGGGACAGTACAATCTCTACAAATCCCTGCTTAATAGTCCTTGCAAAGCCAGCTCTAGACCTGGAAATGCCATCCAACTTATAGTGTTTTGTAAAAATGTGTACAGAAGACCAGGTAGTGGCTTCTAAAATAGAGCAGGTGTCTAGACCTTTGAAGAAAGCCGTAGAAGAGGACACAACTCTAGTGGAATGTGCCTTTACTGGGGAAGCAAGAGTTTTTTCATGGAATGCATAGCAAAAGGAAATGGTTTTGAAAATCCAAGTGGAAATAGTCTGCTTGGAAACAGGCCTGCCCAGGGTCCTAGGATGATAGGAAATAAAAAGATGATCAGATTTCTAATAGCTTTGGGTTTGTCCAAATAAAATCTGAGTTGTCTATGTACATCCAAGGTGTGTAAAATCCTCTCACTAGAGGACTGTGGATATGGGAAAAAGGTGGGCAGACTAATGGTCAGATTGAGTGACAACTCATTCACCACCATGGGCATAAAAGAGGGGTTAGTGTGTAAAGAGACCCTATCCTTGTGGAAAACAGTAAAGGGGTTAGAAGCCATCAGAGCCTGAAGTTCTGAGACCTTTCTGGCCGAACTGTTTTCCAGGTGCAATGATGAAGAGAAGAAGAGCTTGCTGGTACAAAGGGAGCAGGGGTAAGTTTTTCTAGAACAAAATTTTGATCCCAAGGAGGAGGAACTGATTTCCTTGGTGGTCTAATATGAAGGGCATATAAAAGAACAAATAGCCAGAACTCTACAGGAGCATACCTCTTTAAATGTGTAAAGACCCAAAAAACTGACTGGTTTCAGCCCAGTGGCCTTTATCAATGTAAAACACAATCAGTAAATACATCACGTTATATATCAAAAATGTAATAGAATAACTAAACCCAATTATATAATTATTACAAATGTTCATTAACACCAGGTGAAAACAATCCTCCCAGTTTCACAATCCAAGATTTTTCTTTCTTATTTAACAATTTGTGCCAACCAGTTTTCATTGATCTATGTCCCAAAATTCTATCGATGACAATAAATTTAAAGGTAGCTGTCTTATGTCTAATGGTATGCTTATACAAAGCATTAGCTGAATACTTATTTCTAATAGTGCTAAGGTGTTCTGAAATGTGCAATTTTAAAGGTCTAGAGGTTTGACCAACATAAAAGGCTGTGCATGAACAAGTAGCCAAATAGATAGCCCAATCACTGTTACAGTTGCCAAACATTTAAAAAAAAAAACTTAGAGGTATTTTTACTTGAAAACTCCTTTGTTTGACAAATAAATTTACAGAAAGAACAATGGCCAAAGGGGTAACATCCCACCAATTGTGTACCATCTATAGTGGTTTGTATAGAGTGTGTTGGGGACAAAAAATGTTTATAATGACTGAAATAACTAGTCAGAGTTTTACCTCTACGAAAAGAAAAACATCTATCAATAGTTCACATAATCTATCTGCCATAAGAATGTCCCAATGCTGTTGCACCAAAATTAAAAATCTTTAAGTGTTTCTGCCATATGTGGTAGTGAATCTGATTTTATTATCTGAACAAAGACCATGATTTTTATATTTGAGAAACTCACTTCTTGAAAGTAATTGTACCTCCCTCCTAGTCTGTCTTACCTTGGCCAATGAATAACCACGTTCACCAAAACGGTTTATTAAATCTTTATCAAAATGTATATAGTCTTCAGTATTTGAGCAGACTCTATGTATTCTCCTAAACTGTGACTTGGGTATAGTGGCCGTAATATGTTTCGGATGACAAAGTCCCATCAGATAGTTTGGATACAGTAACATCCAAAAAAGAGATGGAAGAAACATCATAACTGACTGTAAATCTAATACCCCATTTATTTTCATTCAAATATTGGACGAATTCCTGTAAATATACAATGTCCAACTTCCACACCATCCAGCAGTCATCCAAACACCTATGCCAGATGTCAGTTTCTCCAAGAAAAGTATTGTGATTTACATCATATATAATTATTTGCTCCAAATAACCCATAAAGAGGTCAGCATAAATGGGTGCAAAAGATGCACCTATAGCTGTACCTCTCAACTGCAAAAAGCCCAGTTGGTTATTGTGTACACTGAACGTTACATCCCTTTATACTAGTATTCCTCACTGGGTGGGAGTATGTGCTTTAGAGTACTGGCTGGATAGAATGTCCTTATATAGTCCTGGCTTTAACACATTCCTGTTATGTTTGGCCGAGCATGTGTTATCTAAAAATGTATTCTTCTTCAACACTAAATGCTTTTTGCACTTGAGAGGTACAGCTATGGGTGCATTGTTTGCACCCATATATGCTGATCTCTTTATAGGTTATTTGGAGCAGATAATTCTATATGATGTAAATCACAATATTTTTCTTGGAGAAACTGACATCTGGCGTAGGTTTTTGGATGACTGCTGGATGGTGTGGAAGTCGAACGTTGTATATTTACAGGAATTCGTCCAATATTTGAATGAAAATAAATGGGGTATTAGATTTACAGTAAATTATGATGTTTTTTCCATGACTTTTTTGGATGTTACTGTATCCAAACTATCAGATGGAACTTTTTCTAGTATATTATATAGAAAACCTCATCATTCAAATACGTTACTACAAGCCTCCAGTTGTCATCCGAAACATATTACGGCCAATATACCCAAGTCACAGTTTGAGAATACATAGAATCTGCTCAAATACTGAAGACTATATACATTTTGATAAAGATTTAATAAACCGTTTTGGTGAACGTGGTTATCCATTGGCTAAGGTAAGACAGACTAGTAGGGAGGTACATTTACTTTCAAGAAGT
The DNA here is from genome assembly GCF_019279795.1 of Protopterus annectens. Classification (NCBI taxonomy): domain Eukaryota; kingdom Metazoa; phylum Chordata; order Ceratodontiformes; family Protopteridae; genus Protopterus; species Protopterus annectens. The sequence continues at coordinate 1,695,965,831 of NC_056735.1, forward strand.
GAGTTTCTCAAATATCAAAATTATGGTCTTTGTTCAGATAATAAAATCAGATTCACTACCACCTATGGCAGAAACACTTACAGATTTTTAGATTTGGTGCAACAGCACTGGGACATTCTTTTGACAGAGGATATATTATGTGAACTATTAGGTGATAGATGTTTGTTTTCTTTTCATAGAGGTAAAACTCTCAGTAGTTATTTCAGTCATTATAAACATTTTTTTCCCAACACACTCTGTACAAACTGCTATAGATTATACACAATTGGTGGGGTTTTACCCCTGTGGCCATTGTTCTTTCTGTAAATTTACTTGTCAAACAAAGGAGTTTTCAAGTAAAAATACATCTAAGGTTTTTTTTTCTATAAAAATGTTTGGCAACTGTAACAGTGATTGGGCTATCTATTTGGCTACTTGTTCATGCACAGTCTTTTATGTTGGCCAAACCTCTAGACCTTTAAATTGCACATTTCAGAATATCTTAGCAGTATTAGACATAAGTATTCAGCTAATGCTTTATATAAGCATACTATTATACATAAGACAGCTACCTCTAAATGTATTGTCATTGATAGAATTTTGGGACATAGATCAATGAAAACTGGTTGGCACAAATTGTTAAATAAGAAAGAAGAATCTTGGATTGTGAAACTGGGAGGATTGTTTTCACCTGGTGTTAATGAACATTTGTAATAATTATATAATTTGGTTTAATTATTCTATTACATTTTTTTATATATAATGTGATGTATTTACTGATTGTGTTTTGCATTGAAAAAGGCCATTGGGCTGAAACAGGTCTGCTTTTTGTGCCTTTACACATTACAAGAGGTATGCTCCAGTAGAGTGCTGGCTATTTGTTCTTTTATATTTTGTTTTTTTAGCATGAGCACCTGCTGTCCTTGCAGAGGTTTTGGTTTGGGAATTTCCTAATATGAAGGACGCCTTTCAGGAAAAGTTTAACTTTCAACCTTGAAGCCAAGGAAGTAGTCATAGGCAGAGATGCAGAATTTGCAGAAAGATGACCTTTTACTGAAGAATATGACGATCCACTCTTCAATAATTCACAAAGGGAAGACAGAGCCACTAGAGCACCCATCAGCAGTGGTTGCAGGTCCTTAGAAAGACATCAGATGGAAAACCTCTTCCATTTGGAAATATAGGATTTCCTAGTATTGGGTTTTCTGGCCTCCTGCAGTACTTACATCACGTCTTCAGAGAAAAGGTGTTTGAAAGGAATTAAAACCCTATTACCTGCAGAGTCAGTTGCAGGGTTGACATCTGTGGATGTATTAGAGATCCCTTGTCCTGTATGAGTAGATCCACTCTGTGTGGGGTAACTTGTGATGATTCCCCTTGGCAAAATGCAAAAGAAGGGGGAACCAATGCTGTCTTGACCAAAAGGGATTTACCAGCAAGATTTTTCGTTGCTCCTGTTGGAGCTTCAACAGGTCTTTTTGGAGAAGGGGGGGGGGGGGATGCATAGAAAAACATACCTTTCCAAGAAAAGGATAGGGCATCCAACTTTCATGCCAGAGGATTGGGAACTCTGGAACAAAACTTTGGAAGTTGTCTGTTCATAGGGGAGGCAAAGAGAGCTACCTGAGGTGTACCCCACTGTAGGACAATGTCCAGAAACACATCCCCGTGTAACATCCATTCATGGGATTGAGTCATGGACATGCTCACTGTGTTTGCCACAACATTTTGAGTGGAAGGAATGTAAACAGCTTGGAGGTTGAGTTGACTCTGAGAGGCTATCTCCCAAGCTTAGAGAGCCAGTCTGCACAGGAGATAAGACTTGGTCCCTCGCTGCTTGTCGACATACCAAAGGACTGCGGTGTTGTCTGTGAACCACTTCAGGGTGCCTGTGAGAAGAGGTTTGAAGATTTGCAGAGGAAAAATAAGGGTTCTCATCTCTTTTATGTTTGTGTTCCTTTTTTTGGGAGGGGGACCACACTTCTTGAACCTTCCAGGATGCTAGGGTTGCTCCCCATCCCAAGTCTGAAGCATCAGTAAGCAGCTCCTGAGTGGGAAGGGGTGGCAGTAAAGGTAGGCCTGGATTCAAGGTAACCTGCTGAATCCACCAGTTCAGTTCCTTTTTTAAGCAGGGGAAAAAGGGAATCATAAACTCCAGTGGATGAGAGTGTTGCATCCATACTGATCTGAGGTACCACTGGAATTTCCTCATGTGCAGCTTGGCTAGAGGAAGCATGGGAATAGTGGATGCCATAAAGCTAAAGAGGTGGAGAAACTCCCTGGCAGTCAGAGATAGAAGAAGCAAGAGGTCCTGGAAGTAGGCAGTGAGAGAGAGAGAGAGAGAACATTTTCATGAGGTAAGGCAGCCAACATCCTGTCTGTTTGGAGTCTGCATCCTAGAAAGACATGGTCTTGTAAAGGAACCAGGGTAGATTTTTGATAGTTGATAGTGAATCCTAGATCCTCCAGTAGAGACACCATGAAGAACAGATTCTCTTGAAGGGTGTCTGAACAATGAGCCTGGAAAAGAAAATTGTCCAGGTATAGGAAAATTTGAATACCCCTTAGTCTGCAAAAGGTTATGCCAGGAGCTAAGCATTTTGTGAAGACCATTAGGGCCGTAGACAATCCATAAATCAAGGCAGAGAATTGAAAATGTGAAGAAGCAATTGCAAAGTGAAGATACTTCCTGAACCAAGGATGAATGGGAATGTGGGATAAGCATCAATGATGTCCAATAACATCATGTAGGCCTGAGGAAGGATGAGAGGAAGAAGAGTGTGCAAGGACAGCATACAAAAGGTGAGTACCTTCAGGATGGTGTTTAGGTGGGATGAGTCTAGGATGGGCCTGCAAGGAACATCTTTCCTGCGGACCAGGAATATCCTGGAGTAAAACTCTTTCCCTATTTGAAAAGGTGGCACCTCCTGAATGGTACCCTAAGAAAGAAGACTGAAAATGACTTAGGGAAAATAATCCAGCTATGCTTTTTGGGATTGTGGTATATTCCTGAAGGAAGGTGGAGTCTTCTACACCATGAAGTATCCTTGAAGGATAATAGCGAGGACCCGAGAGTCCTGGGTGATCTATTGGTGATCTATTTCTAAGCAGGGAGAAAAAGGGAAAGGTGTAGGGAAAGAAGGGTCTGGCTGCAAGGGGACTGGCAGTCATAGACTACCTAGCTAGGCTGAAAAGGGCTGCTTCTGAGCAGCAGGAGAATATGTAGAGGACTTCACTGATAATTGCTTCCTAGTATATCTCTTTTAGCCTTAGAAGAATGAGTTTTGGAATGTTTCCTAACATAGGGGGTTTTAGAGGGGTAGTTCCTCTGAAATCTGGGAACCAGGGACGAAAAAATGCATTTTAGGTCTTGTAGCTCTTTGCCCTTTTCTTATAAGGAATTAAAGAGCTCTGCAGCAGAAGCACCAAACAGGGCACTGTTGTTAAGGGGAGCATCCATAAATGTTGCCTTTATATCATCTGGCAAGGGCTGTAGTCTGAGCCAGAAGTGCCTCCTGAGAACCGACCAAGAAGCAGCAGCTCTGGCAGATGCCTCCACTGCATTGTAGCTATACTTAATTGAATGGTGTGTAACTGAGCAGAAGAGCTCAGAATGGAGGATAACTGAGCCTTAGTAGGTGAGTCTGGAAGCTCTTAAATTAACTTACAACCATCAGCGAGAAGGACTAAGGAATATTTAGACATATGGGTCTGGTAGTTTATGGCCCTAAATACAAGAGTTGCTTATGTACAGACTTTCTTCCTCAACTTCTCCATAACTTTACTCTCCTTGTCTGATGGGAGAATGGAAGTGGAGGGCAATATCCTGGAAGCTTTATCAGCAGACACAGAAATTGTTGCTGGGTCTGCAGAGGACATTTAAACATGAATTTGGAATCCTCTGGCACCTTGTAAAAGCTGTCTAGTCTTTTAGAGATAGGAGGTGGGGCTCAGGGCACTTAGAAGCTGCTGAAAAGGCATCTAAAAATGCTGGCAGCACAGGGGGAACTGTAGATGGAGAAGAGGAGTCCATCTACACAAGGTCATAATACCTTTTTTAAAATTTCTGACACCTGGGAGCAATCCCATTTAAAGAACACCCTCATTTTAACAATGGTTTCCCCAAAAGAAATATCCTCTCCTGGAGAATCTATGCCATTTGAATCTTCTTCTGGGGAAGCATATCCTAAGGGTGATGAAATTTGTATAGAGTATGTTAATAATTCATCCCCAGATGAGTCATCTTCATCATATGAAACCTCAACCATAATCCTCTTTTGTGGAGGAGCAGGAGGAAAAAAGGGAGAAAGGAAAGAGAAAACAGTGGATTGTCTCAGGGCCCTTGAGAGAAGGCTTGCCAATCTGCAGGCTGTTCTTGGGTAACAGGAGAAGCATACTTAGTTTTCAGCTTCTTCTTTTGTGGGACATCCATGCGGTGGAAGGACAAAGGACCCGATGTCGGCCTGCACTCTATAATAATGCCCAGGACATCTATGCAAACAATGATTTGAGGAATCTCACATGAGCATTCAGTAACAATGAGCCTGGGTTCCCCTCTACATCCGTAGTGGACATGTGCGTATCCCCCAAGGACGTGCTAGTAGGATCCTTCATTGCCTCCACACTGGTAACTGTGGAAGGTTTCCTACTGACTCCAAACTATCTCCAGGCCAACATCGGCCTCGGGAGAGATGTCCAGAACTGGAGGAGCAGCAGGCAAGTCAGGCCTAGAGTTCTTGGCCTTCTTAATCAGCAGCTCACCTGAAAGGCCCAGCGTAGCTTCCATATTGCATGCTAGGCACTTAAGGCACTGTTTTTTACATAGGTAGAGATTAAGGGATGCTAAACAACTAAGTAGGGTCTTTGGGACAAAGGCCTTGTAAATTGAGCAAGAGGTATGGCCATGGCTAGGGTCTAGGCAAAAGAGACAAAGGTCAAGGGAGTCTTTACATTGAATTTGCCTTCCACACTGACACTTGCCCTTTCTAGCTAACATGTAACCTCAACCGCAACAGTAACACATACAACAATAGGAAAACCCTCCAACGGGGCACTATTCTGATCAGAATCTGCAACTTCGCTAATGAGCAACGAAGGGAAAAGGCATTCTGACTGGTGTCAGAAAAGCTCTGAGGCTTGGTATGTACTAACATCCACTTTATACCCAATGTCAGTGACAGACGTAGGACTAGTACTGTGTGCGACATTCACATACCCTACAGTAGCGTTAGACTTTTGTATACTGGCCAGACATATGAGTCAGCTGTTAGTGGACTCCTCCATGTTCTGAATACTGCAACATATGAATAGAAGGACATCATGCATTCACTCTTGTTAGCAAATTTAATAAGGAATACTGGCAAATGAATGGACTGGCTGATATTAGATTCTGAGACCACCTTAGGAAGTTAGTTCATAATGTAACTCTATCCTGTGAAAAATCAAGTGTGGAAGTTTTGAAGCCAATGCTTGAATGTCAGAAATGCATCTGGCAGAAGTAATGGCTATCAGAAAAATTGTCTTCCGAGAAAGGTATTTAAGATCACACTTAGCTGCTTGTTCAAATGGGGAATGAGTAAGAGCTTGCAGTACCAGATTCAGGTCCTGTGGGGGAGTAGGTTCTTTTCAAAGGAGGTCTTAGAAGAAGAGTGCCTCACAAAAATGATTTGCAGAGCTTATGAGAAACAACCAAGAAACCTTCTAATCCAATGTGAAAATTCGATATAGCTGCTAACTGAACCTTAACCGTTGTGGAACTAGCTCCTTCTTTAAAAAGTATAACCAGAAATTCCAGGATGTTATGTGTAGATAGCTGAAAAAGGATCAACATTATTTTGGCGAGCCCAGTAAACAAACCTTTTCCATTTACTGTAGTAGAGCTTTCGTGCAGAGGGTTTATGGGAAGATAAAAGTATATGTTGAACAGGTGAAGAGAGCATAGATTGTTTGGCTATTAATGGAGTTGGAGAAGCTAGGCCATCAGCTTGAGGTTTGATATGTCTGGATGAATCATGCCTGTTGGTTGACATAGGAGATCTGGAGTCAGATCCAGAATCCAAGGGTGGTGAAGTAAATGAGACTAAAGGAAGGGGAACCAAATCTGTTGAGACCAGTAAGGTGCAAGAGGATGACTTTGCTCTTCAACATGGCAACTTTTTGTAGGAATTTCAGAATTAGCAGACATGTAGGCTAAGCATAAAGTATACTGAGGGAACAATTGTGAAGGACAGCATACCTCAGTGATTTCTCCTGTGGGGGGGATTAGGACAAGGTAGCTGTTTCATTGATTGTTTAGGGGAGAAGCAAAAAGATCGCAGCAAGGCTGACCCTACTGATGTAAAATAATTTCCGCTACATTCTTGTTGAGAGACCACTCATGAGGTAGAAGAATGTACCTGTTCAGCTTGTCTGCTATCACGTTTGACTTCCTCAGAATGTACGTTGATATAAGAAAGTGGTTGGATGAGATCATCCATTGTTACACTCTGACTGCTTTTTGACACAAGGGACACAAGGGAGAAGACCTAGTTCCTGCTTGTTTGTTGGTGTACAAAACTACTGACATATTGTCCATTTGAACTGCAATCATCCCTAAAGGGAGAGCATTCTGAAGGGCCTGCAGTGCTAAAAGCAATGCTTTCATCTCTTCAGGGCACCAAGTGCCTTGGACTGCTTTCCCCAGAAAATGCCTCCCAACTCAACTGTGAAGCGTCCATGGTCAACATGGCCTTAGGCTGAGATGGGTGAAAGGATGGCCTTGTAGGACTTGGTCCAGCTGAATCCACCATTCTTGACTCATCTTGCATGTGTAGATGACTCGTACTGGGGCAGACATGGGTTGGTAAACTATCAACCATTGTGCTGCTAGCATCCACTGAAGGATCCTCATGTAAAGGACTAAATGTACTAGTGCTATTGCTGCTAACACTGATTCTACAACTTGAAGGATCAAGCAAGCTCTAATCCTGGTACTGCAGATTATTTGTCTGACCTGTGAACTTATAGTCTGAACCTTTGAAAGAGATAGTGAGGTTATCATTGACTTTGTGTTGAATAGTGCTTCTATAAACTCGAAATTTTGGGTTGGTTCTAGTTGAGACTTCTTGTAGTTTATGGTTATCTCCACATGAGAGCATGTCTGGAGAATCTGATCTTTTGCCCTTGTTAATTGACGCCTGCTCAGGGTGATAATGAGCCAGTCGTCTAGGTATGGAAACATACGGAATCCTTGCAGTCTCAAGTTAGCTGTTACTACTGCCATACATTTGGTAAACATCCTGGGAGCTGTGGTGAGACCAAAGGGCAGAACTCTGAACTGGTAATGACTGACCCACAGCTGGAAGCATAAATACCTTCCATTGATCGCCTATTCATCTTTATGTTATAGAATGCATCCTGAAGGTCTATGAAGCATATCTAGCCGCCCTTGCCCAGAAAAGGGAGAATGGACTGACCCGTGACCATCCAGAACTTGGTGCGTTGAAGTGACTTGTTCAAATTGCTGAGATTCAAAACTGGTGTCCAGTCTCCTGTTTTCTCTGGCATTAAAGAGAATCTAGAGTAAGTTCTGGATTCTAACTGGTCTGGTGGGACCTCTTGAATGAGTCTTTTTTTTTTTTTTTTCTAGCAGCTTTTGTACCTGAATTACTGCTTGTTCCCTCTGACTGAGTGAAGCATCAGGGACTTTTCCTGAAATTGGAGGAGGAAGGGAAAATGGTATTATATAGCCTCTGGAAATAATCCTCTGCACCCAAGTGTCGCAAGTCTGGTCAGGACAAAACCGATGAACATTCATGGGTTCTCTTCAAGCAGCTTTATTATGTACACATCAGGATTAAGGCTTAATAACTTTAACTTACATAAACTTACAAAACAAACTAGATATCACACTCATATATGCTCACTTTCTGGCTGGACTCTCAAAATGGCACTGAAGCTAGCACGTGCTTGCTATTTATATGCATGTGCTGTCCCTGAAATGCCTCTTAAAGGTACAACACACACACTATTCTACACCAAGTATCTGTGTTATTTCTAGCCAGGCTCTCTGATGCAGGGATGGTCAGCCCCCAATTGCCTCAGAAGAGGGCAATCAGGCCTCCTTTCAGGAACGCTGGGAGGGTCCATCAAAGAATGAATCTCTGGATCCCTGGTTTTGAAGGCCATCTCTGCTGTGGGGGTGGTGTCTACCATTAGAATTCCCACCTCTACCCCTGGGGAACTTCCTCCATGTGTACTCTGGAAAGGTCCCTGGAACTTTTTGACCTGAATTTTTCGAACTACCTCATTGATTCTTGATAAAGGTTCTTTGAGGTGTCAAAACATATGACCATGGCAGACTGAGTCTTTCCATCCTTCTCACACCTGAATAATGGGTCTTTCACTTCTGGGACAAACAAAGACGTGCCATCAAAAGGAGCATTGCCGAATGAAGACTTGAAGGGCTCCACAAAAATCACATAAGCACATCCAGGCATGCCGCATGATGGAAATGCCTGAATCTGCTGCCTATGAGGTTTTTTTGGCTACATGCAAAATGAGTCACGCAGACGAATTGGAAATAGAATGCAGGGTAGCCAAATGAGAAGTGACAGATGATTGTACTTCCTCAGAAACAGATCCTGAGAGGGTATATGAAAGCTCCTTAATAAAATCCCTCTGTGACCTTGTGAAATGAGTCAAATAATTCAGTGACCTTAAGGTGAATGTCGCTGAAGCATAGACACACTTCACAAACCTGCCCCATCACAGAAGACTCTTTGTTGAGGGGATAAAGAGTGGAACTCTCCTTGGCAAGTTTCTTTTTGGTCGCCACTGCCATGACCATGGGATCAACAGGAACCCCTTTTCCCCAAAATTGTTTGTCCGCTGGTGGCACCATAATTTTGTCAGGTCTCCAAGGTATTGGGTCAATTGTGTCGGGATCTTCCCATGCCTGCCAAGAGATCAACTCAATGAGCTTGTTGATGGGTAGAGTCACCCAAGAGGTAGACGGGCCAGTATCAAAAGCCTCCAGGAATACAGATTACTTGGATGAAAGGTTGCTGGATGTCCAGCCATCCCTCTGTTTTAAGATTTCAAAGATATCTCTAAATGAGACGTCATCAGGAGGTGATCATGTGGACCCTTCACCCTCATTAAATTCTGTATCTTCTGTGATAGACTTCTCTGGGTAGTCCAAGTGCTTCCTCTTGCATGTCTTCTTCTTACGGACCTCCGCAGTGAGATGTTCTGGGGAGGTATCAGAAGAAGTCAGGATACCCAGTTGGGAAGCCTGGGGTTTCAGTACTGGCTGTCCCTGTGAAAAAGAAGGTTGAGACTGAGCGCAGAGACATCAAGGTGTAAACTGAGGATCTGAGAGGATATGAACCATCTGTGATGCCGAAACAGACAATGCTCTCTCCATAGCCTCAAATGCAGACCCCCTGACAGGGAGAAAACCTTGGATCCAAAAAAGACAAGCTTCTGGATCATTGTCCCTCCCTGCTCAGAGGACTATTCCCCCCAAGACAAAAAACAGTGGTGAGCTATCTCATGCTGAGACTTTGAGGTGCAGAGACAGCTCTGACAACTTTGGAGTCAACTCCAACACCTCAGTTCCAACAGCTCTCCATATCCAACTGAACTGAAGTGCTTAGAATGAACTTCAGATCCAAGGATAAAGGTTTCCTTGGATCCAAGTCAGATGGAGCTGGACAGCTCGGATCCAAGGGCTCTGAGACATAGGAATGAGTTGGAGGAGGAACTGGATTTGGGGGTGTGACAAAAGATCAGAAATACTGACCTGAAGGAGTAGGAGCCAAAGGGACACCCATCAGAGTCTGCACTGAGAGAATTCTTCCCACCACTCTCACCAGATCTTCTTCTGTTAAGCTCCTTGAAGAGCAAGTGGAAAATCCAGAAGGGGATCTAGGTCTCTCCATAAAGGGGCAGGGAACTGGATCTACTGAAGGGGAGTATTTAGTCCTTGGAAGGTAAATAATACTGGACAGAGTAGCTGGATCAGTTGGTCTATGCATCATATCCAAAGAAGTCTTATCCGATGTTTCTTTTTTCTTTTGCTTTGGATCCAATGTTGAGGTTGAATCCGATAAATCTCTACTTGTTTGCTTCGGATCCGAGGTTGAGGTCATATCCGAAAATTTAGACTTGTAACCTTTAGGATCTAAAGGAGAAGTCAGATCAGAAGGAGGCCTTTTTCTATGTTGCTCCAAAGCCTTACAGGAAAAGGTAGAAGGGCTCAGAGAAGGAGATTTAGACCTTTTAGATCTTTTAGGGGACATAGCTCCAAATAAAGCCTCTCCAAAAGAAAAAGTAAGAAGCCTTTTTAAAATCAATTTAATTTTTCTTCCTACCCAGGGCTCTAGTGTTAAACACGTGACAAATACAGCAGTTTTCTTGTAAATTGAGTGGTCCCAGAAAATACACACAAAGTGTGGGCATCCAGTGATGGAATCCTGTGTCTGCACTTAAGACATTTTTTAATCCAGTTGGACTCTTTTCTTTTTCTGCAATGGTAGAAAACAACAGTGAAGAAACCGGTAGATTCTAATATGAATATTCAACAGTAGAAAATAAAGCTACATATTTATTATTATTATTATGAAAGGAATAGATTTTTTATTATGAAAGGAATAGATTTAAATAGAAATTACCAGAAATGGTACTAAGAAAACTACACAGAGTGTAGAAAAGGGGAAAGAATACTAACAATAGTACTCACAGGTACAAATCTGTACAGAAGGAAGAGAAGATGGAGAGAAAGATATTTTTAACTAGACGAACAGTAATAAGGTCAGTGATTATGTAAGGGATTAAAGAATACAAACAATTTCAAAGGTTTTGCTAAGAAAAATATAAAAATTTTACAATTTAATGACTTATCTGTTCAAGAGTAATGGTCACCACGTCTTTCTAGTAGAGCAGCAAACAAGATCTAAGGTACTTGTGGTTGGAGCATTATGGGTAAGGGAGAAACTCGAGAGTTTTTGGTTGCCACAAGCTTTATCAATGGCTGAGTCGGATCTGAGGGATCAGATCCAAACCAGACAGTTGAGGATAGAATGAAAATTGACAACATCAGATGTAATTTTAGCTGCAAGAAGATTGCCAGCTATAGAAATTCTAGAATATTGTGATGTTATTTCTTGATATTGCATGAGGCTCCTGGTTGTCTGTGGAGTTTGGATAAGGCTACTTCTATACATTGTATATGATACCAAGGTAGTTAATCTGAGTAGCTATTTACATTTCTGTATAATCTATGTGGGGATTCTACTTGGATTTAACAGAAGGGCTTTGATTTTTCATGGATTTAGCTCAAGTTTCTTGTCAAGAAACCACCATATTACAAAAAATGTTAGACAAGATTATAGTGTTGTCTTGAAAAAGGTTTAAGTTGCCAGCACATGGAAAAACAACTTTATCAGCAGCACACATGAAGCAAGACATCCTCCCACAGTGCAGTCAGTGATCAAAATGAAGCCCTGTGGCAAAGAAAAGAAGAGTAGCTGATTTTAAGATACAGGATTCTCTTTTAGCATATCAAGTTTTGTGGTTGAGACAGTTGGCAAAGCAGTACAGTATGTGGCTATCAAGGTTTAAACAACACAGCTTATTTAGCAGAATGTCACAACTAATATTGCTGAATGCCTTATATAAATCAAGAAGTAAAGCTGCAATCTCTTGCCCCTTGTCTAGATGAGGAGTATAATTATGGATAGGTTTATGACAGCGGTATTTACACAGTGGGCTTCTCAGAAACCATGCTACATGTTAGATATTGTGGAATTCTGTGGAGGAAAGCCTTTGAGCTGTTTGGAAAATTTTAGGTCTGTATTTACTATAATGGTAGAGCTCAATTATCCATGTCCATCCACTTTACTTGATGAGACTGTTTACTGTCAGGTACCAAAACAGCAAACTGCTCTCGCTCTCTTTCTGTGCCTGAGCTTCTACAATGAAGGGCTGCGCCATGTTTATCACAGGTGAGTTTAGCCACTAACAGTCTATAGGCCCTAGCAATCCCCTGAGGGCTGTCTTCTACACTTCCTCTAGCTGTATGGCTTTTTTCCACTCCATACCATGATAGGGTCTAAAGACTGTTAGGTGGCAAGACTCACCTGTGGTAAATAGGGAGAAGCCCTGTTCTAGACCGTCTCTAACAGCATCTACCGAGTCATTACAAACTCACCTTTCCGTTAGCATCACTGTATCACCCTAGGAAAAGCCAAATGGCTACCCATAAAACACAATCTAACCTACTTTTAGGATCCCAACTACAAACTACTCCAACTCCACACATTTATTCCATTTACACCTCGACTTCAGGAGAAAACTTATCGTACTTCCTGAAACACCATTCATAAGCCACACAAACTCTTAATAGCCCTGGAACCAAACTCCACAGCACTGCACATGCTTTCTCTTCTCAGACACACACTCTTTCGCCAGCTTGCCCCATCGACATTAAGGAAATCAACACTTATTCCAAATTCAGAACGCAACTCAAAAAGTACCTCACAGGACATATCACCTTACCTATCTCCTTTCTGAGTCTCTTCCACTTTCTCAAGATTCAGTAAAGACTGATCCACTTTAGAAACTAATGTATATATTGTAAATTGCATTCTGTCTGATTGTACATTGCCCTGTGATTGTTCACTGGAATGCATATACACAGCTTTTTTTCTATGTAATTAGTCAGAACTATTTTGTTATTGCTTACATTTCTGTATTTTTTTGTTTGTGAAATGTTTTATATTTCAATCGGCCTAAGCACGAAATTGGTCAATTTTTGAACAGTGCACTACCTAGGTAAACAAATATAAATAAAATTAATACATAACACAGGGAGGATAGTCAAACTAAACATGAAGTCACTGGGATTAAAAAGGAATATAAGACACACTAAGCCCATATAGAAAATATTTGCTCTTGTTCTTATACATTTTTTGGGAAGACAGCTTTTGGTAGGCTATAAGGATCTGGACCAGCCTTGGTAGATATGATGGGTTCCTGGTTATTTCTGTAATTGAAGAAACCATGCATAGGGATGTAATGGCTAGTAGATGCCTACCAGATGGGATGGAGAAGAGATCTATGAGTAGATCCACTTGACAAACATGTTCTATGAATTTCATCATTACTGAAGCCAGGGTTAAGACATATAAAAGACCTGATGATCACTGGTGACAGTGTCCCTCACAGACTGTCCAAGGGAGAGTAAAAAGGAAGAGACATTGCTGCACTTGGTGTTGTTGGATGTAAACAGATCACAACAGACTTCCCTCAGTGATGGAGCAATTCCCATGCTACATGAGGGGCAATTCTTGAAGCATCAGGATGCACCTGCTGGGCCTATCCACTAGGTTGAGTGAGCATGTACATTGCCATCAGAAAGTTTTTCATCCATTCCCTTACTCTTGTGGCCTCCCAGCATAGGGGATAAGATCTGCTGCCACCTTGTTTGTTGATATAACACCACTACCAAGTTTTCTGCTTGAATGGATATAACACCCTGATGAAGGAGATCCTGTTATACCTGCAACTCTAGGAAGATTGTCCTCATTACTAGTATGTTGATGTGAACACTGGCCTCCTGAAAATATCCCATTCCTTGGACTATCTGCCTGAACAATGCCCCCCCCCCCATTCCAGGGACAAGGCATACTTTCTAAATGCAGCCACTAAAAGTGGAAGAACAAAGGGCATTCCTAAGATTAGGTTTTGACTGCCCAGTCATCACTAGAGGTGTTCCTTCAGTCAGTTGATATGCAAATGGTTTTCTTCATATCATTCTCTAGTTGTGACCACTGCACCATAAGAGCCCACTATATGTAACCTATTGCATTAGGTGGACTGTGGCTGCCATTAGCCACCGTACCTTGAGAATTAGAAATGCTGTTGGGAAGAAGAGATCTATCAGGTGGCAAACTACAGCTTGAATTGAAAGAATCCAAGCCTTAAATAATTTGGTTACCCTGTGCATGGTGTCTAGATGGCATTCGATGAATATCAGGTCCTGTATAGGTTCCAGCTATAATCTGTCCTTGTTTATGTAAATTCCTAGCGAGACATAAAGCTGTAGTAAATGATCCTTTGCTTCAACAATGGAGTCTTAAGAGGTAAAGACTAGGATCCAGTCATCTAGATGAGGAAAGATCCAAATTTCCTGAAGCCTCATGTGAGAAGTGACCACTGCCATGCACTTGACAATCACCCTGGCATCCATAGTGAGACTTGAAAGGCAGGCTTAAAAGTGGTACTCAGCAGCTCTGACCTGGAAGTGTAAGATCATCCTGGAAACCTTGGTAATTCTGATGAACACCCTAGATATCCAATGAGCACATCCACTCCCCTTCCTGGAGACAAAGAAGGATGGACTGCACTGTAACTATCTCTTATATGTTTTTTTTTTTTGGGGGGGGGGTATACTGGTTAAGGTAGCTGAGATCTAGAATGGGCTTGTTCCTTGCTGTTTTGGGAACCAAAGGGAATGTTGAATAAACTTCGGACCCTCTCTAGTCTGGTGGGATGTCTTGCTTGGTTGTTTTGGATAGAAGGCACGAAATGTCCACCTTTGCCTCCTGCTTCTGACATGCTGATAAATTTGGAAATGGTGCACAGAACAGTCTCTGTAACTTGGAAAATTGAATTATATATCTTCTGGATCCTATCACCCTGACACACTGTCCTGCATGACTGCCATCCATGAATCTCAGTGCAGGGAGATTTGACCACTGAATGCCACAAGGAGCAAACTATCATACAATTTTCTGAGGATCTGGCTTCTGATTTCCTTAGAAGAAGTCACGGAAACCCTGATTTTGTGGAGTTTCTCTGCCTAAGAGCAGTGTCCAATGAAGGGATGCCAGCAACCTCCTTGGAAACCCTTGTCATGAAATGGATTAAAGGTTGCCTATGGGATTTTTTTAACCCACCAGTTCTGGAGACCCTTTTGAATATTTGAGATGGATCTATGGAAGGCTGTAAACTTGACTTCCACTGCAGACGCAGTCTTTCCTTCTTGTTTGCTCTTTAGTAGTTTTTTTTCTTCACCTGATGTCTGAAGAGCTAGGACTCATAGAAGGGGCATTCATGAATGAATGATGATTGCTTGTGAGACTATATGGACAACAAGTCCTTAAGATCCCTCTGATTCCTCAAAAAGGACCTTTCTGGTGCTGTGATCTTGACACACATGAGGCAATATCCCACCCTTGTGATCCATTCATTCTAGTTTTTCTTTCACTTTGGGGCTGAGGATGCCTTAAGTTCTTCACAAAGTCATATACTCAGAGCTATTCATAGCTTCTCAAGGTGATGACTGTCCCCACACCTTCTGACCTCTCCATTATACAGACAGAAGATATGCTATCCATCTCAGTTTGTGCTTTAATGAGTACCCTCATCATGGGCTCCAAGTTGTACTCATCTGGGGATTCCATGGGATGACACAGCTTCCATGTATCTGGAAAGACCCTTCTTAGAGGAAAATCTTCCCCCCTCTTTTCTTCTGAGAAGGATCTGGAAAGATGACCACCTTCAAACAGGATGTCTGTTTAGGAAAGATTTGAGGAGGAGAACTGCAGCTGGATCCCTGTTGAAGCTGCCGGTGAGGGTGAGTCAGTGCTGGCTGATAAGTCTTGGGGGACTGTCACTGTGGTCTGGGATGCATATGAATCAGCTGAGAGGTTTTGCAGGGCTGATGCTCTAGCCTTGTCAGTTTAAGAGAGGAGGAATCATTGAGGTGTAGTTATGCTCTTCATTTTTCTTTTTTTTCGTTCTTTCACTTGTTAAACCTTTTGACCTTTTCTATAACTCGTACCACACAGTAGCTCTATGCACAACTACAAAAACTCAGTAGTAACATAAAACACAAAAGCTAACTACTGTAAAAAATCTAACAAGTCTAAAATTAGAATATTTTCTACTACTACTTTTTTGGTCATAAAGACTACTACAAAGCATAAGGCCTGTAGACCAGTGAATGGAGTGGTGATGAAAAAGAAGAAAAAAGTCAACAAACACTTTTATCATGTGTGCTAAAAAAAGATTCAAAGTCAGAAACTACACTATAACTCAAAAAAGGCAAAAAGTTTACTTATTCTCAATGAGGTGAGGATTGCTGCAATTATGGCAAAAAAAAAATATGAGGTATCACGAAATAGGAGTGTATTCTGGGAAGAAAGGGAGGCATTTAAGCTGCTTGAAGAAATCTGTTTGTCATGCTAGAACCTAGCAGTGAGCCAGTCTGATCCAGTGAAGTGAAGGGACAAGATAATTCAAGATCTCTAAATTGTTATGTATTGAGATATCGAGCTAATGTTAGTAGTTTGTCTGTGCTGTTCTCTTGTTTGGACATAGCAGTTAATCCCTCCAGGACTTTGAACACAAAAGAGGTGCTGTGGTAGCTGATGAAGCAGGTACCAAAGCTGATCTTGACATGGAACAGGTTAACCTAAAAGATGGTCTGGCACTAAGGGATATTGATCCCAAGGCCACCCCTGAACCTGGATCTGGCTTTGGCACTCCGAGGCTGAATACAGAACTATCATTAATGGTGAATAGACCCCATGGGGTTGGCAACCGCACTGATGTTAAACACATGATGTCAAACTCTCAGGGCCTAGTTACTCTTGATGCAGACAGAAGTGAGGTAGAAAATGATGGGACCAAGGTAGCCAGCACTGAAGGGTTAGGCCCTCTCTGTACTAAAAAATGACCGCACCGGTAAAGCAGTTGGCTTTGAAACTCCTGTAGCTTAAAACTGGTCCCAGGGAAGGAGTAGAAGCAGCAGATGCTTAGAGTTCTAACCTGTCCACTATTCTCAATCTGAGTTTTTATGAAGGTCCTCATCAGGTGTTCCAAATTATAATGCATTGCAAGACTCCTGACAGACCTTAACAAAGGGGTTAAGAGAGAGAAAAAGACCTAGATTCCAAATATTTTGAGAACTCTTTCTCCAAGGAAAAGATCCCTCGTCTTTTCTTCAGAGAAGGGTCCTGAATAGCATGACATCAACTGTACAGGCACCCTGAAGGGTGATCTATGTAGGATCCTAATAACTGGACCTTTGAGAGGAGTCTACATGACGTTAAGTCATTACCAACTGCAGTGAGGATTTGGCTAGTTTTACATCTGACTTAGGGAACTTGGGAAAAGAACATCTTTCTGAGCAAAACAGAGTGGAACAACTTTCTGTGATCTACTCTGCTTTCCTCTAGTCCATTTTCTGTCCCTTCTCTTCTCCCCTTCCTTATCGTCTTTCCTCAGTTCTTCAGATGGAAGATTCCCTTTCAAGATGAATTGTTTTTTTTTTTCTTTTCAAGAATCCTTCTGCTGAAGGATTTGCATCCACAACAAGGCTGCTTCATATGATGTAGCTCCAGGCACACCACAGTTAAACTGAAGGCATTCTGAGGCAGGATCTCCAGACTGTAGTGGCCACATTTTCTAAACCCTTATACCTCTTCCATATTAACTGCCAAAAACAAGAAAAGCAACAGCAACAGCTTCAGAAGTAGTTTGTTTGTGTCTTTCGGCTTTTCCCGGTTAGGGGTCGCCACAGCAGAACTCCGGTCCACTAATGATTGGTAGTTGATTTTTACACGCCGTGTTACCAGCCCTGATGCACAACCTTCAACAAAGGTACGCCCATTCACGCATGTCTCCATGCAGAAGACACTCTAGCTGAGAATCGAACCGGACAGTGTCTTACTGTGAGGCGGCAATGCTACCGCAGCACCACCACCGCAAGCTTCCAAAAATGCTAAGAACAATTTATACTAAGTAGTACAAGACAAAACAGTAGCTAGTAATATGGAAATCTGACTTTAATATCCTTAAGACAGAAAATATTTTTTTAAAAAGACACAGTCTGAAGAGCATAAGGAAGGCAGATGTAACATTTAAAACAAAATTGAAAAAATACAAAAAACAACCTATTCGATATTTAGAAAAATCCTTAAAAATAAAACCCTAACAAAGAAGAGAAAACATTTTCTAAGAAAAGACCAACAATGCACTTATCTGCTTGATCTGAAGTAGATTACATATGACAGGAATGGCAACAAAAGTGTTCTGGGGGTAAACAGGGTACAGTACTGCATTATGCAAGATAATGGAGGAGCTTGAGCTGAGATATAGAGAGCAATCTGCAGTGTTGGTGCCTGGTAGCAATCAGTCCCATTAAGTGAAGTGAATGGATTGGAAAATCCAAAATCAGTTTTTACACAAATGTACCCAGCAGACAAAGTAGTGAGACTGGCTTGTAATTTGTAAGGCTATCTGTGTCACCACCTCTGGGAATCAGTCTGCTGAAAGCAGATTTCTATGGAAGAAAAGCTTCAGCTTCCTTGATGCACTGACCAAAAAGCCACAAAAAGGCTTGGAAATAAATTTGGCAGCTTGGTGAATTATTTTATAGAAAAGTCCATTACAGCACAGGGAGACAGTGTTGTATTGTTTATGAATATGTATGCATTTATTTGTATGTGTTTACCAGGATAAAGCACCAATTACAGAGTTACCAATTGTAGGCTCTGCTGTTCCTATTTAATATTTTTATAAATGAATTTCACATGACTGGATTATCTAAGCTTCTGCTCTGTCTGACCGGAGACAGTCTGTATTGGACTGACAAACTTACCATATGCTTCACCTCAAAAAATCTAGATCCCTCAGAACCACAAGGGCGGGAGACTTAAACCTTGACACGGTTATTAATAGAACGTGCTGGAGGTACAGACTCCCTATGCTGTGGAACAAAATCCCGGTACATGTGAGGCAGAGCACCTCGCTGGCCTTGTTCAAGAGGAATCTTGACCAATGGATGGGAGATCGCAAATATACCCCAGGGATTACTTCAGTGTCACTGCTTGACAAGAGGCACAGCAAAATAATAGGCATAGTTTTCTTCAAACTAAAGGGATGGCGAAAGCCACATAACTATGGGCTAGGCTTATAAATGCCCTTGGGCAGATAGCCTAGTATGAACCTATGAACCTATGGAAAAGAAGGGTATGAATAAAAAAATACAGTTTCTCATTTATTGAGTGGAATTCTATAATGGCACTGTTTTGTTAGGCTACTAGCTGTATGGGAGAGATTCTTCTGACTGGTTGTTTAAGGCCCAGACTAAGCTCATTGGTGAGTGGCCACTCATATTTGGTAATATGAAACCTGTGGAAGTGGTGTTTTACATGGATCTAGCTCCAAACCAGTCCAGTGTGTTTTAATGCTCATGGCTGCATCTTGCCTTGTGTGATTTCTTATATTTAGAGAAAATAAGTGCACAGCTAGAATAGCATTTTTTGGAGATTACATGACAGGGACAGCTAAAGTTTTTAAAGATCAGTGCATCAGGCATGATGCTTTGGGTGTACCACTCAAATGAGTTCTTGCGTGTCAAGTGTTGGTATGGCAGTTACATTGTAGTAGCAGGTATGTTTGCTTTTAAGTGTATATTTCTATTATGATTAGTAGCAAATACATCATTTCACAGTGGTATGTCAGGCAGGTGTAACCTAGAAGGTGATTACTTTTAAAATGACAATGTTGTTGTTTGTCTTTTGTCTTTTCCCGGTTAGGGGGTCGGCACAGCGGAACTCTGGTCCGCTAATGATTGTCAGTTGTTTTTTTTTTTTTTTTTTGGTGTCGAGTTGCCAGCCCAATGCCCAACCTTCAACATAGGCATGCCCATTCAATGCATGTCTTTCGAACGCCCACTCGACCGCTGGGAGGACATGCAGACTCCAAACAGAAGGCACTCCCAACCCAAGCCGTGAGTCGAACGGGAGAACCTCTTGCTGTAAGGCAACAACGCTTACGGCTGCACCACCGTGGATTTTTAAAAAGACAATGTAAGCTAGAATAATACCCTGCCTATTAAAGCACTTTTGTGAGTACTAAAATACTGAGAAAGGTGGCAAATATTAATAATCTGAAAAAAGGGTGCAGTAGGTGATGGGTGGTTCTAGATGGATTGCTTACTTTGTCATACTGATCTTATTATGTTAATTTTATTATATTTACTTAATTTGGATGGAAGAACATTTGTGTTCATTGCACAAAACTACAGTAAGTGATTTACAGACTTAGTAGGATTAAGGGCTGAATTAAGAAATGATGCCTACCAAATACTTAGGCACTTTGCATTGATCAGAATTATGGATATTTTGATTTAGGAGTTGCTGTGTTCTTCATTATGTTGCAGCCCATAACGGGAAAGTTAAAGATAACTTGTTAAAACAGGATATAATGTTCTGAAAGCTACAGTAGCTTGCTTTATAAGTTTGTGTTTAGATGACTGGAATTGAGTAGAATTATAATGGGATGATGGAAAGCAGAAAGTGATGTGACTGAATTTCAGTACAAAAAAAAATGTGTTGGAACAGTTGGCTATATAGTAGGGCAGAATCAGAAACCCAAGTCCTCTTATGCAGCAAATACTTGGCCAATAATTCAACTTCTGAACAAAAGAGAGGAAGAATCCAAAATGGCAAGGCTTAAGAAAAAGCAGTTATTTACATTAACGTCTGCCATTCCGGATTTTTTTTTTTTTGTCAGGGATCAACAACTGAAATCTGGTGATGTAGACAATGACCTAGCGGCATTAGAACAAATGCTCTCATTCAATACATTCATTGATGAATATCCAAAGTGGACAAATAGCAACACAGGCTAAGAGCTGATCACCTATAGTATATCATATTAACATCCCATTTCAAGCAAGTTAGTAAAAGTAGCAAATGCTGCCTTTTACAATATAAAATCATTAAATAACTTACCTGTAGTACAACTGGTGACCATTTCTTCCTACAATTTGGCAACCATATATAAACTGAAAATTCTATCTATCTATCTATCTATCTATCTATCTATCTATCTATCTATCTATCTGTCTATCTATCCTTTGTTGATCAGGTTAGTCTCACTAGGTTAGTGGTATCTTTTCAGGAGAGACCCACAATGCTATTTTTACTGCTAGGGTAAATTTCACCAAGGCATCACAGAACTTGCCTACTAGTTTTGATAAATGCCATAAGATCTTTTACATCCACCCAAGCTACCACCAAGTCAGGCAGGTGAGACCTCAGTTTAACAGCTGATTTGAAGGGACAACACATTCAGGAGTGCAAGATCCCCCCATGCTGTACTGTAGTATCAGCTGTCAGCATTGCAATCACCTGGAGTGGGAAAAGAACCCACATCCTTCCTGTCTCCCAGCACCAAAGGTGAGTATGCTACCTGCTATGCCAGTGACACTGACTTATATTCTGGAAATGCTCACATGTGCATAGTCAGTGCAACAGGGGACAGGCAAAAACACATGAAGTTCAGTTTGACCACAGTAGTTTAAACATAAAACTCAACCAAACTCACCTACAGAAACTCTTTTATTGTATGGGACACTTGTTCAAAATGGTCACCAAGAAGAGGGTTGTGATGATTAGCAGCCTGAAGGCAAGCTTCAGGCATGCAGTCATAGCAAGCAGTTAAGAATATTTTCTTACTGGTGTATTAGCGCAGGACATCTCCATCTTAGGAGGATCTCTTTATTGTGGATAACATGCATACAGGCAGCACAAAAGTTATAATGGTGTTAGGTAGGCTGGAAGACTGCCTACATAACAGAAAAATGTGAACATATATACAGAGAGATACACACACACAGACATATTGTGTGTGTAAACTATACTCATGCAACTCCTTTCTGTTTCTAGTAGATCTGTTTAGTTTTGTTTTAGGTTATTTCTGAAGAAAAACACAGGTCAGAATGGCACACTATTCCTTTATTTTCTACTTGTAGCTAATATTCCCACCTACTTTGTCTTGCCATCCTTCATGACATATATGACAAACAAAAATAAAGTATCTCCCCCCTAAAGGACCAATCACAATATCGGAGGAATGCCAGGCACCCAGCATTACTGCAGCACAGGTTAAAGCTGCATTGTCCAATGCCAACAATACAGCTTCCATGGGACTCGACAATATCCCTGGATGTGTTCTACATAAACTACAGTGAACTGGCACCACATCTGTGTGCCCTGTTTAATCACAGCCTCACCTCAGGCTCTGTCCTTACTGAATGGTGCACTGCTACAGTCATCCCTCTCCATAAAGGGGGAGCGACAACAGACCCTGGGAATTATCGCCCCATTAACCTGACGAGTCTGATATGTAAGGCTATGGAGCGCATCATCATGGACCTAATTAACAAGAATATAGGAAATCTCCAAACTCTAGATCCCACTCAATTTGTTTTTGTGAAAGGTAGATCCTGCCTGCTCAATCGATCCTGCCTGCTCAACCTGGTTGACTTCTTTGAGTCAGTCACCAGAGCTGTGGATGAGGGCAAGGCAGTTCATACAGCCTACCTTGATCTGGCCAAGGCTTTCATTCCCCACTCAGGAATTATTGATAAACTCACCAAACTAGGCATTAACCCCTATATCACTAGGTGGGTTGCAAAACGGCTCACAGACAGCCTCACAGTGTGAAAATAGAGGACTCCAAGTCAGACTGCCAACCAGTCACGAGTGGAGTCCCACAGGGATCAGTCCTGGGTCCTCTCCTGTTTGGCATCTACTTCTCAGAAGTCCAGATCAACACAGAGGGACTCTGGCTGACCAATTTCACAGACGACTGCAAGCTGGGAGCCATTATTAACTCCCCAAGTGATGTAGACATCCTGCAGAAAGGCCTCACTGAGACCAATGACTGGTGTCGAAACCATGGCCTTAAGCTTAATGCCAAAAAATGCATCATCGTCCCCTATGGGGAAAACTCAGTTTCCACTAATTATCACTGTTAGATATTATGAATATAAATATGCTGAAAGATAAATTATAGAATAAAAAGTTTGCTTGAATATATGTATAGAGTTTAGCAATGTAAAATGTGCATTCATACTATATGTATAACAGACAGGCTTCTCTTCACAGCATCAAAAAGAAAAGCCTAACAAAGCAATATTGGAAAGCAAGGATTATATGATTTTCTCATGTTTGCAGAACAAATATCTATTAACAGACATCCTTTTTTATAAATTCAGCAATACGTGATGTTTTTCCAGTAGGAACAGCTTATACAGATGTTTCCTTTCAGAATGGCATCCTCACATCAGCAAAAGTGCTTACATCACAAAAGGACAATAGAAAAGTCTAAAAACAGACATTATGTGACTTCCCATAGAAGGCCAGAAAAATATACTGAGGAAATAACAACCTCTTTTGTGCGTGACTAGCTCTGTATTTAGCTATTGTAGTAATTCAGTTATGTGAGAGAAGGACAGAGAGAAGGACAGAGAGAGGTATTTTGTAGAAGTCATCATTCATATCTGTAATGAAGGAAAACTTTGTAAATATATGCTACAAATCTGACAGACTACATGTGGTTTGTTATAAAATAAGTTATCTGTAACTGTGCTTATAGCTGCAAAATATATTTCTTTATCAGTATGCAATTTGAAAGGCTTGCTGCTTTAAACAGACTACAGATGGAGTCATGATGTGTCTCTGATTCAGCAGTAAACAGCACAGCAAGACTGTGTGTCTTAAGAAGACTTCAAATCCCACAGTAAGCAAGTAAGCAAGCAGAAGTAAGCAGAGAGCAGCTCAATATAATTTTTCAATGGTGATCCTTTGACAACGTTCCTAGCCTGTATCCAAAAACAGGGGGAGTGAATGGGTAATGTCACTCCTGTAAAAGCACAGTAACGTTTATGTGAAGTACTTCAGATTTCTACAGTTTTCAGCAGTTTGTAGCAATACAGTTTAATAGACGTCTAAATCCGGTGAGACTGCATTGCAGGAAGGTGGAGCAGTTCCATAAATTCTCCAGAAAAGGTACAAGACGAGGTTGTAAGACTGAATCTGCCAGTTTTGCTGTACCAACTTCACAAGTGACTACAGAAACTTTTCAACCATCTACAGTAAAGCAGCTTGGCCATCTGCCTGTCTGTTGACTGGTAAGAAAATTATTCTGTGTTATGAATGCCATAGAGGTAATAATAATAACATAATAAATGTATATACAGCATATTAGCAAATGTAAAACCTTATTAGGGCAAGTTAATAGTAAGGCATTATGCAAATGGATTGCAATTTGATAGTAAGGCATTATGCAAATGGATTATAATATTTGACTGGTATCTGAAATAAAATCATGTGTGGTATAAAAATGTTTGTGTGTACAATGTCATAAAAATACAGTGCATGACATTATCCAAAGGTTAGACTGTACAGACAAAAATTGTAAAGGTAAAGAACCAAGAAAAGTTAATATGTTGACATTATATTCAAATGTTAGACAGTTATGTTCTGTCACCAGATGCAAAAGGTTTATTTCAGAGTTGCAACAACAGTCAAATCAGTTACTGATAGAAACTCTAGTATATTTTGTTACAAAGAAATGTAATAAACTTCTAAAAGACAGACACAATGAGTTCAGGAAGCTTAGACGTTATACACACATCTTTTCAAAAGTGCATAGGAGTTTCAAATTCAGCAGAACAGCTTTCTAAAGAATGTCAGAAAGACCATGCAACATCACAGGAAATTCAACTGCAGTTGCAGGATAAAGGAAATAAATTAGCTCAACTGACAAAGACTGGGAATTTCCTGCATACACAGCTACTCTGTGCAAAAGAAATATATTTTATAATATGTTTATGTTTTGAAAATGGTTAAACATACATGGTAGGATGGTAGGATCTGATGTCTGGACAAATCATTCTTAAATGTTTTACTTTCATTCAGTTAAAGCAAGACATCTATCAGTACTACAGTAAAATAAAGCATATGAATGCCATTCATTAGCATAGTCAAAAGGCAAACAAAACTGTTCTAGTGTATAAAATTAAATAAAAATAGATGAGTAAAAATTTAAAGTCACAAGACTGACATGCTTGTATAAAGATATACAGATACAAGACAGACATGCATGTATGTTCTTTTCATCTAGAGTACATCTGTTACAATACACAAGAATAACAGTCAGACAACAGCAAATATAAATAATATAAATATAAATGTGTTGGTTAAACTAATATCTATTTTGTTTTTTACAATTTGTTTATAATTATATAGTAACACCAAACAGTTAAAGTTCTGAATTTTAAAAAGAAAATCACAGATGGTATTATTCAAACAGTTTTTGTAAAATTAATGGCAGGGCAGTTAAATCGTTAAATAGATAAATAAATAAAAAATACTGAAATCCACGTAAGGTAATTGTAAAATAATGTCTATTTATGTTGTATAAATGCATAGTTATGCAAATCACAATCACATTAAAGGAAAAATGCCAAAAGAATTAACTATAGTTTACAGAGTATGAAATGTAAGCTCAGACCTTCCTAGACTGAATGAAAAGTTACAGGAAATGCTGGAAAGATAAGATAAACAACAAGACTGATTGCCAGACAAGTAGCTTGAGTTTTTCTAAAGCATCATTGTTATTAAAACATACTTGTTAAAATGTTTACAAGCAACACTATTTGGTAATTGTAATAAAATGTCACAATTGTGCATAGATGTCACTTATAATCTGTTTGCAAGTAAATGTTAAAAGGACAAAAAAAAAACCTCAGTTGCATCAAGTACAGCCAGCAAATGGGCTATAATATACATACAGTTCAAATCAATTGTGCAGGAGGGTGTAAATACCTACTAGAGGTAGAGGTAGAGGTAGTAAACAGCAAAAGCTTTAGAAAAAATTATCAAATCAGACAGGGGTCTATAGTTTGGTAACCTAATAAAATAAATGTATAACCATAGTGTTAGGCTGACATACATTCTATTCTCACAGCATAGGGCAGGTAAACAGTGCTGAAGTACTACAGGGGGAGGGGTACTTTCTCAGTTTTACACTGACTGTATAAGAGGGAGGGGCACTTTCTCAGTTTTACACTGACTGTATAAGCAGTACTGCACAAGGGTCTGAAATAACGCTACAGAAAAAATAAACAACAAGGGTCTGAAATAAAGCTACAGAAAAAATAAACAACAAGGGTCTGAAATAAAGCTACATAAAAATAAATAATAAGGGTCTAAAATAAAGCTACAAGAAAAAATATCTCATTCCTTCTTGACAATACTCTTTTATGGGGAGGGAAAAACAGGTATTAGTGTATTAGAAATACTGGTAAACTGGATTAAACCTGACAGGATAAGATATTTTACAAGTTGTTAATAGCTATCATAATGGTTATTATTGTATTGTTTAGTATTAAATTGTATTTACAACCTGTTAAACTATAAAGCTATACAAGAGATGGTTTAAAAAACAAGAGATGGCTTAAAACTGATTACAGCTATACAAAAGAGAGTAAAGATATGTAAAAAAATTGAGCAAGAATGGTCACTATTTTTAATAAGTTTTTGGCAAAACAATGTTGGTATAAAAAGCATGAATATTTTTAATAATTGTTGAGTATGTAGTTTAAAATAACAGGACATATGGATTTGGTGTCAATTCCACTAGATATTTCTAAAGAGACAAGCATTTTCCAAGATTTTGCTTAATATTAATGTTATTAAATTTGTAAGATTAGACTAAATGTACCTTATAGTCATTGTATGTACAAATGCAGAAAAATTCAGTAGAAAAGTCTTAATGTCTAGTAAAGAAAACAATGGGTCCAGGGTACCTAGTAAATTGAAATGCATAAATAGCAAACAGTCTGTGTATCTAAGCCCAGTTCAGTATTTTACCAAGATGTTATTGAGCAGTTCAGAGACATGAACACAATGTGATGGTTAAAATGACATTAAAACTGTATATTTTTAGCAGTGTATAAATGCTTGCAGTAGCACATAGTTATTGTCTCTTATAGTTAATTCAACAGTTGCAAAGAGTTAATGAAACAATTCTAAGTCATAAATTAAATTATGTGATTGCAAAATAATAAATTAATCAAGTAAAATTAAAACCGACACAGCTCAAAACTGATAACATATTTTCACAGAATGGTCTGCAAAAGAAAAAGTTGTTAAATACATTCAGTTTTGGTAGTAATACTTTAATATCATTGTATTAACTATGTAAAAATTGCATTTTGACTTGTATCAAAAAAGACTAAAGGTTTTATATAAAATTAATGTGTTTTTTATATGGTATGTTTTGAGTATGTTTAAAAACAGAGGGAATTGTTAGATATTATGAATATAAATATGCTGAAAGATAAATTATAGAATAAAAAGTTTGCTTGAATATATGTATAGAGTTTAGCAATGTAAAATGTGCATTCATACTATATGTATAACAGACAGGCTTCTCTTCACAGCATCAAAAAGAAAAGCCTAACAAAGCAATATTGGAAAGCAAGGATTATATGATTTTCTCATGTTTGCAGAACAAATATCTATTAACAGACATCCTTTTTTATAAATTCAGCAATACGTGATGTTTTTCCAGTAGGAACAGCTTATACAGATGTTTCCTTTCAGAATGGCATCCTCACATCAGCAAAAGTGCTTACATCACAAAAGGACAATAGAAAAGTCTAAAAACAGACATTATGTGACTTCCCATAGAAGGCCAGAAAAATATACTGAGGAAATAACAACCTCTTGTGTGCGTGACTAGCTCTGTATTTAGCTATTGTAGTAATTCAGTTATGTGAGAGAAGGACAGAGAGAAGGACAGAGAGAGGTATTTTGTAGAAGTCATCATTCATATCTGTAATGAAGGAAAACTTTGTAAATATATGCTACAAATCTGACAGACTACGTGTGGTTTGTTATAAAATAAGTTATCTGTAACTGTGCTTATAGCTGCAAAATATATTTATCAGTATGCAATTTGAAAGGCTTGCTGCTTTAAACAGACTACAGATGGAGTCATGATGTGTCTCTGATTCAGCAGTAAACAGCACAGCAAGACTGTGTGTCTTAAGACGACTTCAAATCCACCAAGCAAGCAGTAAGCAGAGCAGCTCAGCAGAGATCCATATAATTTTTCAATCACATCAATGGGAGCCCACTGAACACTGAAGGCATTATAAGAGATCTGGGGACACAGGTTGACAGCAAACTCTCCTTTGACCACTACATTGCCACTGTGGTCAGGAAGTCCTTCTATGTGGCACATCACATTACCAAGGATTTTGCATCCAAGAAGAAAGAGGTCATCATCTCTCTCTACTCTTCCATCATAAGGACAGTCATCAAGTATAATGCCCCATTTGGCATGTACCTCACTAGACAGATGCAACAGCTGGAAAGGCCACAAAAGTACCTCACAAAGAGGATTCTAGGCCTTAAACACATGTCCTATATGGACAGACTCAAAAAACTCCAGCTATTCTCTGTCTCATATCATCTACTAAGAGACGATCTCTGCTTGACTTACAAAGCCATATCTGACCCAGCTCTGTTACAAATGCTATATCTAAAGAAATCCCAATCCCTCCACACCACATGCTCCAGAGACCTCAACCTCATTACCACAATCAACAGAACATGCTGGAGGGACAGGTTCATAACCCAGAGACTGCCCATGCTCTGGAACAGACTTCCCATACATATCAAGCAGAGCATCTCACTGGCCCTCTTCAAGAGAAATCTTGATGAGTCGATGGGAAATAGAAAGTTCACTCCAGTGGGTCTACTTGATAGAGGCACTGGGAACTAACGTCGGGCGGCACGGTCCCAGGGCACTTCTATGTGCTAGGCTTGTAAGAGCTCCAGGGCCATTAGCCTAGTGCACACCTATGAACCTATGAATTAGGTACTTAAAAAGTGCACTGTTATTTAGTTATTCATAACATATAGATTTTGTTTCATTGACTTGGATTTCCCAGCAGGAGGGAAGTAGTATAACTAATAAAATATTTTTCACTTGAAGATCTACTTTAAAGGAAAATATTTCAGTAAACAGCACAATCTTACACTGAGAGGATGGATTGCATTAGTTTTATGTAACATATGGGTAGAACTGCCAGCAGTAACCTTTCATATCTTAAGTGGAGGAAGAATGAGACAGCATACCATTCAAGAGAGTGCATGACAAATATATCTTACTTTGAGTCAGGCAGTCCAGCCTACAATATCTGTTAAAATCTGTGACACTTTGCCAAGAGACTGAGTCGTGTATGTATTTGTGCAGGACATCCTTGAAAAAAGATTTTGAGACATAGTTGCTGAACTGAAGGAAAGTGACCTTCCTACTGCTCATATGGACTTCTACTATAACAAAATTCATTGTCTAGGAAGCTGGATCTGATTTATTTGCCAAATGACTTGGCTTCTTTCACTTTGACAAAAAAAAACAATCTGATCTGTCTTCTTGATAGAGGTAAGTAACATTATTCAGACAGTAACTTAGCTGATTTATACATCTGAAGTATGTAGATTCCTAACACCTATATTCTCCTACTTAGGAAGATGGGGAATTAAACATATTGATACAGAGTTCTATTTGATACCACCTTAAGCATAAAATAATTATTTGATCTAGGTGCTACCCAATTTTTGTGAACTATCAAAATGGGTTGCTTACACATCAGTGCATTGGCATTAGCATGACTCTCCTTTTTCCATTTTTCTACATGAGGTTGGGGTGTCGAATCAGTGACTGTCACCTAGAGCCAACATAATTCTGAAATTCTTTTGGTGGAACTTAGAGTAATCAAAAACAAAGTATTTCACTACATTAGCTTAGGCAGACTAGAAATGGTCAAAAAGCTGAAACATTAACTTCCATAATATAAATAAAAATATTCTGCACTGCTGTTACATTTTTCCTTGGTAGTCTTTTAGGAGTAGTTTGAGCTCCCTGTCTGAAGGAAAACATATACAGTATACAGTCAAGCAGACAATACTGACACCTGAATCACGATGGAGGAATATGTTAGCTGAAGTCTCGGGTTGAATCAAGAATCGATACATCTCTGCTCAATCTGGGTTGAAAACAATGTCATTTGCTAATATACGATTTTTGAGTATCAGACTTTCTTGTTTCCTTATTTCCTATAATTACCACAACAATTCTGAAAAACAGACAAGACAAGCTAGTCATCAAGAGAGAATCTTCCATGTCATTATTTTTGTTTTATCTATTCTTTGTTGACCAGGGTAGAGTGCCAATCTAAATGGACCAGTTTCAGCCTCAGCCTGGGAAAGTGCAAATATAATTACAACAAAAAATATGAGCATTAAAAAATAAACAGAAATAGTCATGGTATATTCAAAGCTAATTACAATGAAATTCAAGAAACATAAGATCAAATGTTACAAACAAGAGTTATACTATGAGTGAAGGTAATTAGAATGAAATTCAAGAAAAGTAAGAGTAAACATTATAACACAAAGTAATACTAATATATGTATACATAAATAACAATATATACAAATTAGAAGTTATGTACCTACCATAACGTTCCATGTTAGTTGTCTTCTCTCACCTTCTTTCTTGCTGGATGGGTTCGGAGCCGATCCTCGGCTCCGACTCGGCACTTGCTTTAGCTTGAGAACTCCTTTTACCAGCTCGAGGCAACCCTATATCCCATGATGCAAGGCGGAACTACCTCAGATCTCGTTTGGTAGCTAACCTACCCTGCTAAGGACTAACCTAACATAATTAGGAAACCCAAGTTCATAATAAGAGTCCTCAAATGAAGGCTCAGGAGGAAACAACCTGATAGGAACTCTTCAAGATCTGTCCAGGCCAGGGGGAAGGAGGGAGGGACGCAAGAAAGAAGGCGAGAGAAGACAACTAACATGGAACGTTATGGTAGGTACATAACTTCTAAATGTTAAGTTGTCAATCTCGCCTTCATTCTTGCTGGATGGGACCATGTCCCTAGCACCTGTACCCCGGTGGCTCAATGGAACAGACTCTTGAGAACTGTGGAACCAAAACTGGCCCTGTCTCTGGAGGCCAAGTCTAACTTGTAATGAGAGACAAAGGTATGAGGAGTGGCCCACGTAGCTGCTGCACAAATGGTATCAATGGGTAGTCTATCCTGAAAGGCTGCAGAAGTGGATAGACTCCTGGTTGAGTGTGCTTTCGGTTTAGAAGGTAGTTGCTTGCCTCTGAGAGAGTACACATAGGAAATGGTGGAAGACAACCATCTGGATAAGGTCACTTTAGAAACTGGAAGACCTATCCTGTTTTCTGCATAGGAGACAAATAATTGGTCCGATTTCCTGAATTGTTTCGTTCTATGCAAATAGTACCTGAGCTGACGATGGACATCCAAAAAATGAAGCTTTTGTTCAGCTCTGTCAGAATAGTTTGGGAAAAAGACTGGTAGATCTATGGATTGATTAATATTGGTTTGAGACACAACTTTGGGGAGAAAGGACGGGTTTGTTCTTAAGGATACCCTGTCCTTATGAAAAACCAAGTAAGGGGAATGGATGCAGAGAGCTTGAATCTCGGAAACCCTTCTTGCTGAAGTGACAGCCAGTAAGAATATAATTTTCCAGGTCAATAATTTCAAAGAACATGAAGCAGATGGTTTGAAGGGAGGTAACATCAAGGATGCCAACATTAAATTTAGATCCCATTGCGGAGGAGGAGGATGCTTTATCGGCGGCTTTAGGAGAAAAACTCCTCTCAGAAAGGCCTTGCATAATCTATGAGACATAATGTTATTATCATGCAAGCCAACATGATACTTGGAAATCGCAGCCAGTTGAACTTTAACTGTAGATGAAGAAGATCCTGACTGAAAAACTTCAGCCAGGAAATCTAAAACGGAATGCACAGGAGCAGTAAAGGGATCAATATTCCTGGAATTTGCCCAAATAGAAAAACGTCGCCACTTGCTAGCATAAACAGTTCTGGTGGACGACTTTAAAGAAGACACTAAGATGTCTCTGACTGAATCAGAGATCATCGGAAGCCTGGCTAGGGAAGGAAGTGGAGCAACCAAGCAGTGAGGTTGAGAGAATGAATGGCCCGGTGCTGCTGACCCGACTGGTGGATCAAGAGATCCGGAACTGGGTCCAGATGCCAGGGCTGCACGAGGAGGTGATGATGCAGAGACAGAAACCAAATTTGTTGAGGCCAGTAAGGGGCAATGAGAATCAACTTGGCCCTCAAAATGGTGGCTTTCTGAATGACTTGTGGAATCAAGGGAAAGGGAGGAAAAGCACAGAAGTCCCCGGGCCAATCCTGGGTTAGAGAGTCTCTCAGGGGTTGGCCTGGTAGGGAAAGAGGGTGAAAAATCGGGCACTTGTTGTTTTGAGGTGTAGCAAAAAGATCGCAACAAGGTGTGCCCCACTTCAGAAAAATCTGATCCACTACAGATTGATTGAGAGACCACCGTGAGGCATCAGAATGGATCTGCTCAGCCTGTCCGCCAAGAGGTTGGACCTGCCGGGGATGTGCGTTGCTATCAGAAACCGATGAGAGGAGATTGCCCATTGCCAAAGTCTGAGAGCTTCTCGACACAACGGATAGGACCTGGTCCCGCCCTGCTTGTTGATGTACCAGACCACGGACATGTTGTCCGTTTGTACTGCAATAGTCCCCGTGGGAAGAAAGTCGTTGAGGGCTTGCAACATTAAAAGCACCGCACTCATCTCCAGGACATTGATGTGCAGATGGTATTCTATGGGTTGCCACATCCCGTGGACCATCCTGCCCTGATAATGCCCCCCCACCCGATCAGAAAGGCATCCGTAGTAACTGTGGCAACTGGAGGAGGGAGAACAAAGGGTCGGCCCTGATGAAGAAGAGGGGAAGATATCCACCAGTTCAGATGAGTTCTGCACGATTGTGTGACTAAGATTTCGTGCCTCATCGGAAGACTGTGGTACGACCACTGAGTGAATAACATTCACTGCAGAAGACGCATGTGGAAGCGAGCCAGTGGTAGAAGAACAATGGCCGCAGCCATAAGACCTAGAACCTTTAGTATCAATCTGGCTTTGACCTTGCTGCTCTGCAATAGAATCCGAACGAATTTTTGGATGTCCAGAATTCTTTGATCTGTTAGTCTGGCTAACATTTTGACGGTGTTTAATTCTGCGCCTATAAAGGTGATAGATTGGCAAGGCCGCAGAGAAGATTTTTTGAAATTTACTGAAATTCCCAAACTCCTGCAAAGCTGCAGAGTGTAGTCTCTGGTCTGAAGAAGCTGACACCTGGTGGTGGCAGAGAGGAGCCAGTCGTCCAAATAAGGAAACACCTGGAATCCTTGACGTCTCAGATGAGCTGTGACCACTGCCATGCATTTGGTAAACACTCTGGGGGCTGAAGTGAGGCCAAAGGGCAGGGCTCTGAATTGGTAATGACTGGTCCCTAGCCGAAAGCGGAGAAGCCTTCTGGAGCGCCTGTGAATCTTTATGTGATAGTACGCGTCCTGAAGGTCTATAGAGCACATCCAGTTGTCCTTGCCCAGAAAGGGCAGAATGGACTGAAGCGTGACCATCCGAATCTTGCCTTCTTGACAAATCTGTTTAGACTGCTCAGGTCTAATATTGGTCTCCAATCTCCCGTCCTTTTGGGGACCAAAAAGAATCTCGAGTAGATGCCGGATCCTACTTGGTCTGCCGGAACAGTCTGGACGGCTCTTTTTCCTAGGAGCTTTGAAACCTCCTGTTCTGCCAAATCCCTTTGACCGGGTGAGATGTCTGGAAGGGATTGTTGAGGTACGGGATACCTTTTGAAGGGGATTTTGTAACCCTCGGATATGATCGACTGTACCCACATATCTTGTGAGAGGGAATGCCAGGCTACTGGGTACAGCAAAATCCTTCCCCCGACTGCCTCCAAGGGTGGACAGTCGGGCAACACCTCAGGGGTGCTGAAAAGGCTTCTCAGGAAGAGACTCCCTGTTGCCCTGGTTCCGAGGACCCCCCCTGCCTCTAGGGCGGCGTCTATTATTGTTACCCCCTCTGCCTCTGGGGGTAAACTGACCATGTGTCCAGTGTAGCTCCTTGGGCTTTGCGGAACCACATCTTCCCTCCCTTCTGACCCTTGGGATATGGTCTAGAAGGGGTGGAAAAATGGACTCCAACGGCAGAAAGAGTTTTACCGTCCTGCTCACACCTGGTCAAAGTATCCTTCACCTGAGGTCCGAACAAAGCCGAACCATCAAAGGGGGTATTGGTGAAGGATGCCTTAAAGGGGTCCGCAAAATTACAAAGCCACATCCAGGCTTGACGTCTAAGAGCCACTCCTGTGCCTGCGGCCCTGCTCGCTCCATCGGCCGCATAGGATATGAGCCGCATGGA
Organism: Protopterus annectens; assembly: GCF_019279795.1. Classification (NCBI taxonomy): domain Eukaryota; kingdom Metazoa; phylum Chordata; order Ceratodontiformes; family Protopteridae; genus Protopterus; species Protopterus annectens. The sequence continues at coordinate 1,696,000,009 of NC_056735.1, forward strand.
GGAGTTGGATAAGGAATTCAGGATTGCTAGCTGTGAGGCAATCTTTTCTTGAGCCCCAGCAGCAGAAGGATCCTGGACCACTTCACCTAGTTCCTTGAGAATATCTCTTTGAAGCCTGGTGAAGTGACAAAGGTAGTTCAGCGAACGCATAGCAAAGGTCGCTGAAGAAAACATCTGCTTTCCATACCTGTCCATGGTCCTAGAATCCTTGTTAGGAGGATGGACAGGTACTGAAGGATCCGCAAGTTCCTTCTTAGTGGCCGCCACCACCATAGCATCCACAGAGACGCCCTTGGAAAGAAACTGTTTGTCCGTAGGGGCCGTAATAAACTTGGATGGTCTCCTGGGGACAGGTTCCACAGAATCTGGAGCTGTCCACGCCTTCCGAGCCACTACCTGCATAAGTGGGTCGAAAGGCGGAGACACCCAGAAGGTGGAGGGTCGGGATCCAAAAGCCTCCAGGTATACCGACTCATCCTCGGAGGGATCAATGGATGGCCAATTCCCCCTCTGTTTGAGGAGCTCAAGGATGTCTGAAAAGGAGACATCCTCAGAGGGGATCGTGGGAACCCTCCGACTCATCTAAGTCGGTATCAGATGTAGTAGACTCAGGGAGTCTGTGTGTTTCCTCTTACACGTCCTCTTCCGAGGGGTTCACCTGCAGGATCAGGAGAAACTTCGAAGAGGAGGAAATTCCCAATGGGGAAACCTGGGGCGATGGATCCCTGGGCCTGAGAGCAAGAGGCTGGCAAGAGGTGTCTACAGGCACCGAAGAGGGAGGAGCTAGAGGGATGGACCATTGACCTGGCTCAGGAGCCAGGACACTCCTCATCACCTCAAAGCCTCCCTCCCCGGAGACCGGAATATCCCGTTCGAGGACACAGGAATTCCCGGCTCCACTGAGAGGGAAGGCTCCGAGGCTGATGTCGGTGCCGAGCTTACCAAAGCCGAAGCCCCGAGAGGGAGAGCGGGGTCGGACAAGGGTCCGATGCCACTAGCCCCCTCGGAGCCGACCAGGGAAACTCGACGACCGGATCCCTCCAAGGAAGGTCTCAAGGAGGAGATCAGAGCCGAAGACGACGGAGCCGAAGGATGTATCGGCTCTGGAGCCGAAACAGTCGCTGTCTCGAAGCTCGCCCGAACTCTGGTGGGGAGTCGGAGGAGGAAGTTCAAGGGGTGAAGCAATAGCCAAAGTCTGCTGAGACGGGCTATGGAGCATTTGGGCCAGTGCCTGCGACTTTAACAGCCTGCTTACCACCCTCTCTAAGTCGTGGTCAGACAGCCTGGAAGATCTCGAAGATCGGCTCTGATGGCTCCGCTCCGACAAAAGAGGAGACCCCGGAGCCGAGTGGATACTCTCCAACGAAGGGGACCGAGATCTCTTCGGGACGAAGTCATCGGAGCCGAAGTCCCTGAATTCCAGATGGAGCCGAAGGTTACTCGCCCGATGCTTGATAAGGTGTCGACTCCAGCCGAGCCGACAAGGCCACAGTAGATCGGGTGTCGGAACCAATCGGTGCCGAACCCACTACTGGCAGAAAGATCGGCTCCAGCCGAGCCGATCTCGCCCGACGGAGCCGGAGCCACCGGAGGAGGCTTAGGTACTGTAGCCTGAACCTTCGGAGGCTTAGAAGGTTTACTGGACCCTGTTTTAGAGGGAGAACCTTCTGGCTTAAGTAAGCCACGGAGGATCAATTTATTCCTCCTTTCCTGCAGGACTCTCTGGCTAAAAGAGTGACACAAAGCACAGGAGTCCTGCAGGTGCAAAGGCCCCAGGCAGTAAACACAAGAAGTGTGACCGTCTGTCAGAGACATTTTCTGACAGCACAAGTCACACTTCTTGAAGCCTGAGACCTTGCCTTCCTTAGACATAGTCCTAGAGGAAGAAAGTCACACACACCCCAACAATCACACAATTAATCCCCCAACACAGAGACACACAGGTAGGGATTAAGCAATGGGGTCTAGGCCTAACTTAAAACTCTTTAACAATTATAAAAAGAATTTAAAACTTTTTAACTATAAGGGAAAAAGGGTGGGCTGTAGAAACACTACGCACTATAAAAAGGGGAATAAGGGAGAAATAAATCCCTGACTAAGCTTTTTTTTGACAAAATCAACTTACCTCAGCTGGCAAAGGAGACCTCTTTTGCTAAGCGGCAAACGAGAACTGAGGTAGTTCCGCCTTGCATCATGGGATATAGGGTTGCCTCGAGCTGGTAAAAGGAGTTCTCAAGCTAAAGCAAGTGCCGAGTCGGAGCCGAGGATCAGCTCCGAACCCATCCAGCAAGAATGAAGGCGAGATTGACAACTTAACATTTAGACTTTTGACAAATATTAGGCAGATAGGAAGGAGATCTGGATGCATTACTTTTCCATTTGCTAAGAAAACAGTGTCTGAAATAATGCAGTCTCCTGAATTTAAATAATTGTGAAAAGTCTTTAAAATTAGCCCATCTGCCCACATCAAATTCATACTTATGCTTAGGGGCAGCATAAAAAATTCATACTTACGCTTAGGGGGAGCAAATGAGGTTTCCATGTGCCTTAATCTGAGAGAGATTAAAATTATCTCCCCAGTTATATTATGTAGCACTTTTCTAATAATCTGAATTGATAAGGGAAACCAAATCTGTTTCCCACTGAAATGGATCGATAAGGACCACCACTGAAGATGTAGAAGAATTTTCTTCTTCAGCGATAGAAAGTGATTGAAATCTTGAAGAGACTGACCCCACATGACAATCAGTACCTACAAATTTCTCAAGCATAGTCTGACTGCCAAAAATTTATTTATGCAGGAAGCCATAAACCCCAGAGCCCTCTTGTATTTTCTTGCTGTTGTGTGATTATTACTTTAGAACTCTGTAAAAAACATATCTATCAGATTCTTCTGATGCAAACAGACCTTGTTTCATACTATGTATGTGGCAGTTTCCAGAACCACTGAGGATTGGACAGGCATTGGGTGTAACTTCTCTCATTTCACAGCTATGACTAGAATCTTAAAAAAAAATGGAAAACTAGACTTCATTTGTAGAGCAACAGTTGTCAGTTGTCAAATGGAAGTGTAGAAGTAACATCAGTAAGCAATTGCCTAAAGAGGAAAACTGAATGTTCTTTGATCTAACTTCTAACAGGATTACTGCCATGCATTTGAACCCTGTGCAGAGGCCGAGTCAAATATAAGAGATGTGAACTAGTACTGATAGTTACTCACACTGAACCTCATTAATGTTCTAAATGGTGAAAAAGAATGTAAAGATCTGGCATATTCCATGTGTACAGTAAATATCCAAGTATCCTTTGGTATCAAATATACAAGAATTAGAATTGACAGCATCCCAAATTTATAGACATTTATAAACTTGCTTAAAGTTGTCAAGTTTAAAAATGTCTGAAAGCACCCTTGTTCTCCACGTTCTTGCCAGTAGCTACTGGTGTCCCACTAGGATCTATACTAAGCCCATACTTTCAAACACATTTATCAATGACCTATACAGTGCTGCAAAAAATGCCACCCTAATTCAGTATGCTGATGCCTCAACCCTAAACTGTTCTGCCAAATCTCTCTCTCTGTCTTTCCATTCCATTACCTTACACAACAATCCTTCTTATCAACTGAAATATAGTTAAATAATTCACAGCTATGTTTAAACTCTAAAAAAATGAATTACTGCCTTTCACCACAAAACACAACATCTCTACCAAAACAACACTATTCATTACCTTCTTTGCCAACAACACCATAATAGAACAATCTGATCAGGTTTGCAGATGACTACAAGCTGGGCACTGTCATAAATTCCCCTAGTGATGTGAACATCCTCCAAGAGGGCCTTATCCAAACTAATGACTGGTGCCAGAAGCATGGCCTCAAACTGAATGCTAAGAAATGCATTATTATCCCCTTTTGGGAAAATGGTGTCCTCCACTAATTATCAAATTAATAACAACGTACTAAGCACGCAATCGGTCGTGAGGGACTTGGGCATCCAGGTTGATAGCAACCTGACTTTTGACCACCATCTTGCCTCTGTTGTACGGAAGGCTTTCTACATGGTCCACCTCATAAGTAAGGGTATTTCATCCAGAAACAAGGAGGTCATAACATCTCTGTACTCATCCCTTATCAGACCCATTATCAAACACACTGCCCCCTTTGGCATGTACCTAACCAAGCACATGCAGCGGTTGGAGAGACAATAGAGGTTCCCAACCAAGAAAATCCAGGGTCTCAAAAAGCCCTGTCCCTCTAGTCAGTCTTGTACAAACTGCTCATATGTGACCTGTGTCTGGCATACAAGGCCATCTCAGACTCAGCCTTGATGGAGTTACTGCATATCCGTAAGTCAAACTCCACTCATGCAACTCACACACAAGGCCTCAAAGTGGTCTGTGACATTAATAGAACTTGTTGGTGGGATAGATTTGTGTCCCAACGACTCCCCCCATCTGTGGAATAGACTCCTTCTCCATGTCAAGCAGAGTACCTCACTAGCCCTCTTTAAGAGGAACCTGGACAACTGGATGGGAAACAGAAAATATACCCTTGGATCCCACCTGTGTCCCTGCTGGACAGGGAAAATAGGTGCTGACTTTGTGGGAACATGGGTGTAATTCTTGGTTAGACTTATAAGGGCCTCAGGGTCAATAGTCTAGCATTGTCCTATGAACCTATGAAGACGTAAGCCACACAAAATTACTGGATGTCATCAATGATGACAAGTTGAAATTTGACCACCATGTATCATACATGGTTAATAAAAATCATCAAAACTAGCTGCATTATACTGAGTAAAAAACAGTCCCACTGACATAGCTAGAAGCCATATGCCAGATTCATAAAGGCTACCACAAAGTGTACATTATGTGTACACTCAGTGTGATCTTTCTGCGTGAATACACAGCTGTTCTTGAATTCAGAAAGAGTACACTTTGTGGTAATCTTTATGAATCTGGCCTATATCCTCTACTTTCTTACTGCCATATCTCTCCTCTATGCTGCCCTCTATGCTCTTCATTGAACTTCGTTTCACAACTGTCCATACCTGTGCAACGTTATAATAAAATAGCAAAGATTTGCAGTAAACTATAACAAGAGAACACACCACTGCCTAGCCCTCAGGAAATTAAACTGCTTAGAATTATTGTATCACCTAGCTCCTTCTCAGCTAACTACAACACCATACTTTACCCCCCAAAAGAATTTTACACTCTAGAGAAAAATCTCTAATCACTATAACCAAATCATATAATACTGAGGGGGGGGGGGGTGACTCTCTGTATTCAAAAAGTGTAACTAACTTAGGGAACCAGATCCCATTATCACTGAAATCCATTCATAATGCAAACTTTAAAACACAACTGAAACTTCACCTATCAAATCAATGGGTCAATGATTTCTGTACATCTCCAAGATAAATGCCACTGTTAACTCCAGGTTGCTATACAGGATCATAGGAGATTACTAGGCTATCGACCCAGAGGTCATTTTAAACTTAGCCATTTAATCCAAATGTAATACCATAGAAATGAGAGTCAATACCCAAGATTGCATTTAGTGATGACTGCCCATGTCCAGGAGGGTTGTGGGCTCTATCCCTGGTAAGAATTTACGGTGTTTCATCCACACATCCAGGTTCTTTTTGAATAGTGTCATAGATGTGCTCTGTTTCACATGAATTGGTAACCTGTTCCAAAGATGTGACAGTCACTGGGAGATAAATTTGTCCCTCCAGCATGTCCTATTTAAATCACAGGCCATATTTAGGTCATTGGAATGGGTAGCCCGAGTTCCATTTGATTTACAGGTAAGCAGCAAGTTCATTAGCTTTGGGTCTTGGATTGCTCTGTAGGCCAGGCACAAGCCTCCCCCTAAGAAGTCTAATGATACACAGTGTAGTGGACTTCAGGTGGTCTGTGTAAGGCAGATGCTGGAATTGTTGCAGGTGCTTAGTACAGTACATGCCAAATGGGGCGTTATACTCAATTATATGCAGGATAAGTGCTGATTATAGGGGGGGGGGGTTATAACTTCTTTTGCTCTTGAGGTGATGCCTTTACTAATCAAGTATGCTGCATAGAATGCTTTCCTTACTACAGTAGACACATGGCGGTCGAAGTTAAAGTCACAGTCAACTTGTGATCCCATGTCCCTTACCACTTCATAGGTACTTAGGGTATTGTTGATTTGATAGTGTGAGGGGATATTGTTTGTGCCAAAGGGAATGATGATGCATTTCTTTGCATTCAGTTTGAGACTGTGACTAATACACCAGTCAATGGTCTGTATGAGACCCTCCTGTAGTATACTGACATCATTTGAAGATTTAATGATTGCACCTAGTTTGCAGTTGTCTGCAAACTTGGTCAACCACAACCCCTTAGTTTTGACCTGAACTTATGAGAAGTATATATCAAATAGTAGGTGGCCCAGCACTGACCTCTGTGGTACCCCAATGGTAACAGGTTTGTTGGTTGATGTGGAGTCACCCACTTTGATAGTGTGTGTCCGGTTTGTGAGTCAGTTGGGAACCCATCTTACAACAAAGGGATTTACATTCAGTTTGCTTAGTTTATCAGTAATGCCTGAACAAGGTATTGTCTCAAAAGCCTTTGTCAGGTCAAGGTATGCTGTGTGCACAGATCTGACCTCATCAATGGTCTTGCTCACATTTTCAAAAAAATCCACCAGACTGAACACGCAGGATCTGCCCATCATGAAGCCGAATTGGGTAGGATTCAGGGTTTGGAGGTCAGCTATGTCTTTATTTATGAGGCACATAATGATACGTTCCTGGCCTTACAGATCAGGCTGGTCTGGCTTATGGGTCTGTAATTCCCTGGTTCTGATGCTAGTCCACCTTTGTGGAGGGAATAACTGCTGCTGTTTTCCACTCTGCAGGAGCAAAGCCTGTGGTTAGGCTATGATTGAAAATTTGTTTTAGTCTGTGTAGAAGATAGCCTGGGATGTCGTCTGGTCCCACAGAGGCTGTGTTTTTTGCCTCGGACAAGGCTTTGAGGACCTGCTGTTCAGATATGTAGGACTGGGAGGAAGTTTGGTGGAGGATTTGTTGTAAATTAGGAGGGGATAAGGGAGTGAAATTTTCACCAGACCTATTCGCTAGCAGGTTTGCTATCTCTGTGGGGTCAGTGTGTGTGATACTGTTGGCCACTAGTTCTGCATGTGCTTGGGTCCTACCCTTTAGGTTACATACGTAGCTGTAAAAGGCCTTATGGTTATCCTTGGCTGAACTTGCTAAGGTTCTATCAAAGGAGCCCTTGGGGGATTTGACAAGTTGTCTTACTTGCCTGTTGAGGCTGAGGAGGGTGCTTTTCCATTGTTGGGGCCTTGTCTTTGTTCTCTTGGACAGCAAAGTTTTGTGTTTATTATAAAGTTTGTTGACACTGGATGTCCACCACAGCAGCTTGTTTTTACTTGGGGCTCTGGCTTTGATTCTTTCTGGTACAGCTGAGTTTATACACTTATGCAAGTGATTATACAGGGCTGTAGTGTAAGCTTCGGTGTAGTTACCACTTCCAGCTTGGAGTGGGGCTTAGAATGCATTTATACCTTCACTTAGGAGGGTATAGTTTGCCTTGGTGAAGTTTTTTAGTCTGATTTCACCCTTTGTGAGTTCTGGTGTTAGTGCCAGCTCAAAGGTGACTGATTTGTGGTCAGTTTTAACTAGTGAGGGTCCGACAGTTGTGGCAGTGCATCTGTTTGGCATGTTGGTGAGGACCAGATCCAGAATGTTTGTTCCCTGTGTCGGGGTATGGACAATTTGTTCCAGAGCATTTGAATTAACTAAGTCAAGGAACTTTTTTCTAGTGAGTTAGGGCTAGCGAAGGTTTCCCAGTTGATGGTGGAATAACTGAAATCCCCCATAATCAGTGTGTTCGGTAAAATTTGGATTGTCTCCAGTTTGGCCAAGTAGGCTTCGTGGGCATCATGACCCATGGAGGGGGATCTATAACTGGCTATAATTTGAATGGGGGTCTTACCCACTGTAACCTGGACCTGGAATAACTCTATAGCATTGTCCAGTCTAAATAAATGAGAGGTGAATTTATGTCTAATATAGATTGAAACACTGCTTCCTTTGGTTTTCATGTATTCATTTTGTGGTCTAAAGGTGTGAAAGGCATTGTAGCCTTGCAAGGCCAGGGGTACTCTATGAGTTTCTGTGACTGCACAGACATCTACATCTTCTAGTGATAAAAGTGCTTCCAGGGAGTGCAGTTTTTGGTTTAAGCTCCTAGCATTTAGCAGCATGACCCTTATTTTGTTCTGATTGGTTAATTTTGCATCAGTAATGTTGTTTTCAACACCTTGCCTAAAAAAGGCACTATGGGGGAGGCAAGAGCCTTTGCCAGCAGCCAAAATCCTAGAAGTGGCAGGTACAAACAGTCTCTGGCAAGGCAGGGAGGTTTGTCGACTATGGCTTCCCAGGCTGACAGGAACTGGTTCCCCTTTGAATGACACCAAAAACAGAACCAATTATTGAAATCAATCAATTTTTGTTTATACAATTGCATCATTCTAGGTGAGGGTAGTATGCTGCCTGTGACACATATTTAACCATGCCTCTCTCCATATAGTCCAGTGAGATATGTCTCAGGTCATTGACATCAATATGAACTATGACAGAGTCATAACAGTACTTGTTGCTGAGAGCCCAGAGCACATGTATACTCTGACGAATCCTGGCACCAGACAGGCAGCTGACCAAAACTTTCTTCTTGTCCAGCCTGGTGAGTGGGACATCCATGTCTCTCACTATTGAGTCTCTATTGACAAGAAAATTTGTTTTTTGAGTGTCATGCCTTACTGGCTTGGTGGTTGAGACATTGGTGTTGCTGTGTGTCATGGGTGCTGTGGGGGCTGCGTTATTTGTACCAGTCTTGTGTTTTAGAGGTCTCTGGTGTTTCGGTAAGTTTTCTGAGAGAACCTCAGAGTATGTGGATTTACGTGTTTGATGCGTACTATGTGTAGGAGTAGTGGTACTATGAGCATATGTAGTGGTGGGTGAGTTGACAACCTTCTCTGTTTTACTGTTTTGAGTGACAGAGAGCATGGATTCTAGATTCTTGGTATAAATACATCTCTCACACTCTGTACTAGAGTGTGTTATTAGGGTTGTCTGTGTACATAAGGCAATTGCTACACTGCCTCAAGAGACCCAAGTCAACAAGGGCAGCAGAAGAAACAAGAGTAGTCCAACTGTCCATAATGCTAGGTTGAAGACTGTTGTCACTAGGGGTGGCTATTCAGAATCAATCATGGAGGAGCTTAGTAGATAGATATTTCTACATGGGTTTCAGGAAAAATTTGTTGAATTTCACTGTATGGCTTTGGTGCACAACTGTGCAATGAGCAAACAAGCAGAGTTTCTGCTCAAGTGCAGGGCCTAAATATCATCAAACCATTTCTATTCTTTCAGAATTCTATACCCCACAACCAGTCTTAACCTATGCCTGAAAAGTTTTAATAACTTTTCCCAATTCTATTCATTATTTTGACACTGCTCATCCCCACTTCTATACTTCTAATATAAATCTTATTATAGCCATATATATATAAAATTGTCTCTGAACCCACTTTATACGTTTCTGCTTAACTACGATATAAACATTTTCTGCCATACCTAGTTCTTTTCCTCACCACAGTTTCTTTGAATTTCTAAGTACTAAATTGAATGCTGTATTATCCATCTGACAAACCCTTTAATGCAAATCTTCAAATGCTCAGTGTTCAACATCTAATAACCCATAAATATCTTTTATACTGTAACAGCAACCTCTACGTTCATATGAATGTAATCTAATCAACAAATGTATGTATAACTGTTAATGTGTATTATTTAACATATATTCATGTGTATTACTGATTGTATGTTTAAAAATATTTGTAACATGTTGGAGTTTTTCTCCCTGGCCTTCAGTGAAAAGGAGTTTTTAACTAAACCCTGCTGGACAAACCTGTTAAAGAAATGCAAAATAAAATAAAATAAATAAGTAGTTAAAAATCTTTAGTATAAATATATGCCTTCTTGAAAGGCTTCAAATGTTTCTATCATTTCTTTCTATAATAACATCATGATCTTGTCCCATGCTAGATACAGGCATTTGAAGGATCCTCGGTATACCTTGCCACTTGCAAAATTTTACTGTATACCTAGGCATACCTAGAGAAAACTGTTTAAAAAAAACCCTACTACTTGGAGACTTTAACATAGACTGGGGCACCTGTTCCTTAGAATCCCCAACCACCCATATTAACCTGCATGCATTTACACAAATCATATCCACCCCTACCAGGATAGGTAAACCCAACCAAAAAGAAAGTATACTTGACTGGGTACTCATAAACAGTCACCCCCAACAGTACACCTCTGGTACCCTCCTTAATGGCCTAAGCGATCACCTTCTCACATATGTAATTAAGCACAAAACCATTAATTCCCAACAACCCTTACTCAGAAAGGTTAGAAACAATAAAAACTTTGACCCTGCCAAATTCCAACAAGAACTAAACTCATGTAATTGGTCTATTCTAAAACACCTCCCCTTAGAGGAAGCAGTAGCATACTTTAACAACAAATTCCTTGAGATCCTTGATTTGCATGCACCTGTTTGTTCAAAGAGAACCAAGGCAAAAACTGCACCATGGCTTTCTATAGAGTCTAAACTCAAAATTACCCTTAGAAACAAAGCATGGGCTTTATGGCGTTCTTCTAAAGACCCTCAAGATCACATTAAATACAGGCAATCCAGGAACGAAACCAAAAAAATCAATTTTACAAGACAAAAAACAATACTACTGTAATTTACAGACAGTAAATCAAAATAACCCTCAGAAGTTTTGGGCAGGCTTAAATAATCTACTACATCCTGGACAAACTTCAACCCCAATCCCTGCTACTACTATTGATAAAACCCCTGAAGATGTTTCTGATAGTTTTAACCAATTCTTTACTGAGACAATTCAAGCCCTAGCTAGCCAACTACCTCCTAGCTCCCCTGGTCCTGAAAGTAGCACCCCTAGAAACCTACTTGCGTTCAGCTTCCAACCAGTCGCCACTTCACTTATCCGTACCTTGATCAAAAATTAAAACCCACTACACTTTCTGCTGATCAACTCCCTGCTGAGTACCTACAAAAATCAGCTGATGCTATTGCTTACCCCGTCTCAATACTAATCAATTGAACCATAGTAGAAGCTAAAATTCCCACCATCTGGAAAATATCCTATGTAATCCCACTTCACAAAGGAGGCAGCTCTACTGAATTCTCCAATTATAGGCCAATAGCTATACTCTCTCCACTTGCAAAGATTATGGAAAAATGTATTGATAGACAACTCATGCACCACCTAATCCAAAATCGCCTTATGGCAGACACTCAGCATGGCTTCCGTCCTCATCACAGCACTACTTCAGCCCTCCTAGCCTTTACTAACACCATAAACCATAATCGCATCAATAATTATATATCCTCAGCCCTCTTTTTGGATCTTTCCAAGGCATTCGATATGGTTGATCACCAACTTTTAATCCACACCCTGCAAACATTCTGTCTAGATACTGGAGCCTCCAATGGTTTCAATCCTACCTGAATGGTCGACAGCAGGCTGTCCTCTGGCAGAACAAACTCTCTAACCTTCTACCTAACACCCTCGGAATACCACAAGGCTCTATACTAGGGCCCTTGCTGTTCTCCATCTTCATTAACGACCTTTATACTGTCATCCCAAAAGTCAGCTGTATCCAATATGCTGATGACTCTACTCTGATTTGCTCAGCCACATCTCCAGTAGAGTTATGGTCAGCTACCCAGACCACCTTTAATACAATAGAAAATTGGCTTTCTGAACATCGTCTGATCCTAAATCCCAAAAAAACTAAAATGCTGTTGTTTTCACCAACACGTAGGTCTACCGCTTTCACCTTTACCATAAAATCAAATGATGGCACAATAATCTCCCCTGACCCATCTACAAAACTATTAGGTGTCATCATAGATAATAATTTCAAATTTGACCTACATGTTAACCAAACTATCAAAACCATCAATAAAAAACTAGGGTCACTTTACAGAATAAAAGCCTTCCTAACCCCTCCAGCTAAAATTGCCATAGCTCGCTCTCACCTTCTTTCAACCTTTCTGTATGCATCCCCTCTACTCTCGAATTTGAACAAGACTGTCCTTAACAAACTCTCAATTTGCTACAACCACATTGCCAGGTTTGCCACTGGGCTGCCTTTTAGGACACATCATTGCATCAATCTAAATCAGCTTGGTTGGCTTGAACTACCTAGCCTAATCCAGTATAACCAACTGATTATGGCCTATAAAATCCTCTATAATCCGGACAATACTCCTGCACTTAAAAATATTATCACCCCCTATAACAATCCTAGACTGCTTCGATCCTCTAAAAAATTACTAATTCAGACTAGCAAAATTAATAACACAGCCGGTGATTCTCTCTTTGCAAACTCTGTAAGTAGATCCTGGAACTCTCTTCCAGCTGATATTACCTTACTTTCCACCTTAGGTCAATTTAAAACTAGACTCAAACAACATTTGTCACTTAACTGGCTATGTCAATGTATCAAGCCTGGCTAACTCGAATGTGTAAAAATCTGTTAACCAGTTTACTGTGTAATTTAATTTAATCCTGACTTGTGCTCAGGACTAACTATAACCTGTGGAACTTGTTTAACTTGCTTACTTATGCAATCTCTGTAAATAGTCTGTTTGTAATATGTAATGCTGGTATTATGTAGTGCTGTATCTGCTTACCCTTGGAGCTTTTCTCCCTGGGCCTCCGCTGAAAATGGACATGCATCCAGTCGGACTATCCCGGTCGAGAAATGTAAAATAAATAAAAATTTATCCTTTACCACCCATAACAAATGCTTTGAGAAAATAAAAGAAAAATACTGCCTGTGTAGGGTAACATTTGGGGATGAAGGCATATGAGAATGTTATTTCATCCAAGAATAAAGTAACTTTCATGTGATGCTGAAAAGGAAGAAAAAGCTAGTTTGGGCTATTAATTACACTGTGTCTTTTATTTCCTAAATTGGCTTTCTAAAAGTTGGAAAGTTCTGAGAGAAGAGCCTGATATAAGTTTAAAAATCTCCTTTGGGCATGTTTTAGTATTTTTTCTTTTTCTTTTCTGTCTCAAAAAGAATACAGTAGGCTGTATCTCCCCACTTGTAAAACGTCTTCAAAAGATATACTACTTCTTTAAATCCAGCATTCACAGGGGGCGACTTCAATGAAACTGAGGATGCAATTCTCATCTTGCATAAAGTAAACATCCTGCATCAACATCCTTAGAGTCTTCTATTACTATTCTTTTTTATTTAAGGTACGAGAAAAAGTAGTGAGTAGTGAGTCCTAAGGGCTTGGTAGCAATAAAACTGTTGAATAAGGAGAACACTTGTGTATCCTGTAAAGCCACTTCCTTCATGCCATATTTCCTTAGTTTAATCACATGATCTGTTACTCTCAATATGAAATTATATCTAGGGCAATGTGGAAGAGCAGAGCTTTGTTACTTGAAAAGCAGCTGATCCACTGATACTTTTGTTGGGGTATCACATGGGTGGGTTTGATTGTGCATGCCATGTGACCATTGGTCATATAGTGTGATCATGAATGATGTTCTAAGCATCATAGCACAACAAATCCCCTTGCAAATGGTGCTTTTTCTGGGCAACCAGAGAAATGGATGGCTGATAGTAGTGGCACCTGATGTTGCACATGCTTGGTTGGTATTTGGTCTGGTAATAGGGTAACGGTACATGTAAAATACTATATATAATATCTATCCATCATCTATATATATATATATATATATATATATATATATATGTATATATATATATATATATATATATATATACATATACATATATATATATATATATATATATATGAGTCTACTACACATGATCAAAATTTCATATGACTGAAATTCATATGGCTGAGACCAGAACATCAAAAGTTCAAAACACTGAAAACTCATTTGACTGAAACTCATAACACTTGACACATTAAAGTAAAAGGTATATGCCCTTTTCTTCACTGTAGTGCAATCATGGAGTTTATACACACACATATATATATATATATATATATATATATATATGTATAGTTAGGGGGTGTGGGGGGGCACAGCTCCCACATTCGGGGGTGTGGGGGCGTAGCCCCCCCACATACATTATGCATTTTAAAACATACAGATGGATACTTATAACTGCAATGAATAACTCTTTGCAGAAGACAATATATATATATATATATATATATATATATATATATATATATATATATATATATATATATATATATATATAAACTATGGGGGGGGCTACACCCCCCAATGTGGAGGGCTGTGCCCCCAACTAACTATATATACTAACGCCAGGATCGCACTACAATGGGGAACAGGGCATATACTTTTTACTTTAATGTGTCAGTGTTATGAGTTTCAGTCAAATGAGTTTTCAATGTTTTGAACTTTTGATGTTCTGGTCTCAGTCAAATGAATTTCAGTCATATGAAATTTTGATCATGTGTAGTAGACCCATATATATATATATATGTATATATATATATATATATATATATATATATATATATATATACACACACACACACACACATATATATATATATATATATATACATATATATATATATATATATATATATATACATATACATATATATATATATATTTATTTGTATATATATATATATATATATATATATATATATATATATATATATATATATATATATATATATATATATATATAAAATCTATAATGCCTTCATTACATTGCACATATATATAACAAAGACATAGGTACACCCATTAATAAAATAAAGACAAACCGTAGTAACATTTTCATTATTTTCATGCATTATACATGTTTTCTTTTTAACAATTATTTTTCATTCCTGTATTAAATAAATTATTCAGTTTCTGCCTACCTTTAAAACTTACTCCTTTTGAACATTATTCTGCATTTATTGTTTCCACAATTCCACTTATTTCTATGTAGATTGTGCCTTCCCTTTGAAAAAGATGCCCCCTCCAGTTCTTCTATCTCCTTAACATTATTCAGTACTTCGGTTACAACTGGTCTAAATTTTAATTTCCATTTTCTAGTATTTGCTTTTTCGGCCGACAATAGCATTAAAGTTTGTAAGGCCTTACTGTGTTTGGGCTATTTAGATTCTATACTCCAGCTCAAAAGAAAAATTTCCTTAGTTACAGCCATTTGCTCTCGAACATGTCTGAAAAAGTACTTTGTAAAGATTTTTTTAAGAATTTGCCAGCTTGTCAAATTCCCAAAAATCATGTTCAAATTGCCACTTTCTTTTTCATTTACTTCCAGCATTTGCTATATACCTGAAAAATTCTCTGAAGTCTGCTTTTGGGTATAAAATACCAATGTAAAAACTTCCAAGCAAAAATCTCAAACCTTCTAGGATTTTGTTACATACTTGTGAACCATACAAATATCCTCTCCTTGTTTCTTTGTAAAATGCATTTTCATTCTCTCTTCCCAATCTTTTCTAACATCCTCTGAATGATTCTAATAAATATGTAATATTTTACATACCTATTAATAATCCCTTTTTTAATAGTGACTTCTGCTCTTGACTCAGTTAAAAAGTCTACCCGAGCTGGTCTTTCACTTAACATTCCCCTATCCCTTTTATTTTTTCTGTACTCTGTCATTCCCTGCTAGGGAAGGCAGCCTCTTACCTGCAGTCCAAACTTTTGCTTGGCATCATCCCATTCTATTACATTTCTGCTGCCATTTATTTGCTCTCAATACCTTGGTTCCTTGGTTAATTTTCTTCAGGAAAGTCCAGACTCCTCTTGTCTACTTTTTATATGCATATTTGAAGTCATCCCTATTGGTAAAATTTCCTTCCTTAATTCCTGTGTTGTAGAATACTTTGTGCTACTTACTGAATATGATATTCCGTATGGTTGTTGTTATTCTCCTTAAGGACCTGCATCCAAAATCCTATTCTCCCCTTACTTCTTGAACTCCGCCCCTGCTTCCATTTCATCATCATCCCTGTCCACTTTGATTTAAAACCTTCTGCTTGTGTTATGTACATGAGCAGTAGCTGAGTACCTCTAAAGTGTCCCTTCAAATCAGGTAATCCTAAACCACTTTGTCCTATAAGTCAAATCAACTTATCCCACTTAATTCTTGTCCTCTTCCTCTTCAAAATAAATTCCTTTAGCACTTTATTAATTATGGTTCATAGCTTCTCCTCTGGCTGACAAAAATATGCTTGACCTGTACATAAAACTAAAGGAAGTAGAAACATTTTCACTGTATGCATCATATTAGTAATGTCTATAATCAAGAGCTTCCAATTTTGCAACTTTTGTATTATATTTTAAGTCTCTTTGCACACATTTTAGCTGCCATAATAGAATGCTTTTAAGCCATACACCTAAATACTCAATCTTACCATGTCCCCATAAATGCAGGTATTACTACACCTATTCATGTGTGGTTACATATTTTATCACTATAGCCTGTTTTATCTTCATTTATTTTATATGCTTAAAATACCTAAAACTGACTCAAAATGTTTCACAACATATTCCACAACACTGACATGTCCTTTTCTGGAGGTATCACATACAAAGTAATTTCATCTGCAAATAAAAAAGAAGTTATGTACTCACCATAACGTTCCATATTTGTTGTCCTTGATCTCGCCTTCCTTCTTGTTGGTTGGACTCGGCCATATTCTAAAGCCCGAGAGCTTCCACTGACTCGAGGCTAGACCCTATCCCATCATGCCAAGCGCTAATTACCCAGATTTTGTTTGTGATAACCTATAACATTAGACCGCAATATGCAGATATATAACAATATGTATATGTGTGTGTATACATACATATATAAGAAAACACCTTCAAGCCATAAGTAGAATCTCTTATTCTATCCAACTCATAAGGCAGGAATCAAGGCCTATATAGCCAAAGATGAATAACTCCTCTCGATCCTCCAGGTGGGGGAAGGAAGGTGGGATGTAAGAAGGAAGGCAAGATCAAGGACAACAAACATGGAATGTTATGGTAATTACATAACTTCTTTATGTTATGTTGTCCCTATCTCACCTTCCTTCTTGTTGGTTGGGACCGCATCCACAGCACCTTCTTCTTGGGTGGTTCAATGGAATATACTCTTCAGGACCGTGGAACCAAAGGATGGCCTGTTCCGGGAGCCCACATCTACTTTGTAATGAGTGATGAAGGTATGGAGGCTAACCCAAGTAGCTGCCTCACAAATTGAGTCTAAGGGTAGTCAGGCCTTAAAAGCTGCAGAGGTAGACAAGGCCCTGGTTGTGTGTTCTTGAATTCTTCCTGGTAGTTGTCTGTTCTGTGAGTTATAGACGTAAGTAATGGTATCTGAAATCCATTTTGATAAAGTCACTTTAAAGACTGAAGTTCCCTTTTTGTTTTCTGCAAGGGATACAAACAATTGGTCAGATTGTCTGAATTCTTGAGTCCTGTGCAAATAGAAATGTAATTGTCTATGAACATCCATTTGGTGGAGTTTATGCTCTGCCTTGTTGCCATGGTTCTGAAAGAACACTGGTAGTTCTAGCAACTGATTCAGATTGAACTCTGAGCAAACTTTTGGTAGAAAGGAGGGGTTGGTCTTGAGAGAAATCCTATCTTTGTGAAAAATTAAATAAGGGCTTGTAATTCGGATACTTTCCTAGCTGAGGTAATGGCAATCAAGAAAATAGTTTTCCAAGTCAAAAATTTTAGAGCACAAGAACTATCCGGTTCGAACGGAGGAAGAATCAAGGCAGCTAGGACTAAATTTAGATCCCAAGGAGGAAGTAGTTCTCTTATTGGTGGTCTGAAAAGGATAGTACCCCTCAGAAAAGCTTTGCATAGCCTGTGGGACATAACACTGGAACGCATTTCTCCCTCATGAAAGTTGGAAATAGCAGCCAATTGAACTCGGATAGTTGCTGCTGCTGCTCCTTGGTTAAAAGTTTTAGCGAAGAATTCTAGGATCTCTGAAATGGGTGCAGTAAAAGGATCGATATTATTTTTGACTGCCCAACAAGAGAACCATTTCCATTTGCTAGTATACAGTTTCCTCGTAGAGGATTTGTGAGAGGAAATGAGAATATGTTGTACTGCTGGGGAGATATTAGGAAGCCTGATTAAGCCGGGAAATGGAGGAACCAAGCTGTCAGCTTGAGGGTCTGTAAGGAAGGATGGAGTGCATCTGACTGATGCATCAGCAGATCTGGAGCTGGGTCCAGGATCCAAGGCTCCTCCAGAAGATGGGGCCATAGAAACGGGAACCAGATTTGACGAGGCCAGTAGGGGGCAATGAAGATTAGCTTGCAACCCACTGATTTTGTTTTCTGAAGAACCTTGGGAATCAGAGGGAATGGGGGAAAGGCATACAGAAGTCCTGGGGGCCAATCGTGAACAATAGCATCCCTGGGTGATTGTCCCAGTGGGGGGGGCTAGGGCGAAATAGCTGCTGCATTTGGCATTGATGGATGTGGCAATAAGATCGCAGCAAGGCTGGCCCCACTTGCAAAAAATCTGGTTCGCATGTCCTGTTTCAGGGACCACTCATGAGGCATAAGTATAGACCTGCTTAGCTTGTCTGCTATTACGCTGGATTTCCCTGGGATGTGCATCGCGATCAGAAAGTGCTGGGAGGACATCGCCCATTGCCATACTCATAGAGCCTCTCGACATAAGGGGTAGGATCTGGTTCCGCCTTGCTTGTTGATGTACCATACCACTGGCATGTTGTCCATCTGAATTGCAATTGTCCCCGTGGGAAGAGAGCTGTGAAGTGCTTGCAATGCCAGCAACACCGTTCTCATCTTGAGGACATTTATGTGCAAATGGTACGCATGTTGTTGCCAAGTTCCATGAACAGTCTGTCCCAGATAATGCCCCCCCCTATCTGGGAAGTGTCCATGGTCACTGTGGCCACTGGTTGGGGGAGGACGAACAGTCTGCCTATTGTCAGCTGGGTGGACTGAAGCCACCATTTTAGGTCCTTCTTGCAGGTCTCCGTGATGTGAATTTCGTGGGACAAGGGTAGATCTTGCATGGACCATTGATCAAAGGGGAGTCACTGCAATAACCTCATGTGGAAATACGCCAAGGGAACAAGTATTATTGCTGCCGCCATTGAGCCCAGGACTTTCAGAACAAATCTTGCTTGAGTCATTTTCTTCCCGACTAGAGTTGCAACTTGGTGTTGAATGGTTGACACCCTCTGCTGAGGCAATTTTGCTATCATGTCTTTGGTGTCTAGATCTGCTCCTATACATGTAATATATTGACAGGGCAACAAGGCAGACTTTTTGTAGTTTACAATGATGCCTAGCTGCCAACCAGAAAACAAGAAGGAAGGCAAGATAGGGACAACATAACATAAAGAAGTTATGTACTCACCATAACGTTCCATGTTTGTTGTCTTTGATCTCGCCTTCCTTCTTGCATCCTGAAAAATATTAAGATTTAAATACAGAATATAACAAGAAAAATCAAAAAACTTAGCCTGAGCTAGTATCCAGCAATCTCAAAGCTTCAAGCAGCAAACGAGATCTGGGTAACTAGCACTAGGCATGATGGGATAGGGTCTAGCCTCAAGCCATTGGAAGCTCTCGAGCTTTAGAATATGGCAGAGTCGGCTCTGAACCCAACCAACAAGAAGGAAGGCGAGATAGGGACAACATAACATCTAATTTTTCTTGATCACTACACCAGTTATATCCTTAAATCTGTGAGTCCTTTATTTTCTTTGGCAATAGCTCTAAATATAAAGCAAATATTAAAAGGTAAAGAGGACACCCCTGCCTGGTTTCTGTGTTCAAACACAGCTTGTTGGAAATTAACTCTTCCATCTTAATTCTTCTCTCTCACCCTTCATATATCCTCCTTATTAACCCTACTAAGCTAATAGGGGATGCATATACTACTATTGCCCTACTCATAAAATCCCAACTATTTATATCGAATACTTTTTCTGCATTAAGACCAAACAATAATAGAAGGGTTTTCTTATACTCTGCTTCCCTATGGATCATTATTGTTCCATTACTTTATTTAAAATTTGTTTACTGGGAAAGTCCGACTTGGAACAAAGCCAATTTTCAGGGGAGGCCTGGGGAGAAATGCTCCAGATGTATGTCTTTTTAGCATGGGAGGAAACCGGAGTACTTGGGGGAACCCACACAAACGCAGGGGGGACATGCAGACTCCACACAGAAGGCACCCCCAGCCAAGAATTGTACTGAAGAACCCCTTGCTGTGAGGTGACAATGCAACCATTGCACCACTGCACCATCCATTAACGTTGTCAAATGTTTGCCACCCCTTCCCAATTTAGGATATGCCTTCTTCATTCTTTTAGCTAATATGGACATAAACACTTTATAATTGTGGTTTAAAATTGAAATGGGTTTATATGAAGCTGGGTCTGAAAGGTTTTTATCATCTTTAGGTAACACAGCCACCACAGCTTTCTTCCAAGATGCTAGTATCTCCTTCCTCCACATTTAAAATATTGTTAAAAAATCTTCCTGGGTTTTATCATCTTTTCCCCTCTCATCTTCCAAAATTCCATGACAATACCCTCTGTTCCAGGAAATTCCTCTGTTGATTGATTCTCATCTCTTCGGATCTCAGCTAATTGTTCAGCCCCAATTTCCTTTAACTTTGGCATAATTAAGTCTTCTATAAATATTTCCATTTGTACTCTTTCTACATTTTCACATTCCTCTGCTTTATACACTTTTGAAATATCTTTAATACCAATATAGAATCTTTGTTATTTTCTTGTTATTGGCTCCCTAATTTTGGCAACAATCTTTCTACTTTCTGTTGTCTAAGGTGTTGTGCTAAAAGTTTTTGTGCTCTGGAGTTATCAAAAAATGCTGGCAACCTTCTCAGACTCATACATATTATCCCAATGTTTCCTTATTTTCTCTTTAGCACTGTGAAATTGCTCCTTTTCTTGTTCTGTGAGATTTCCTTTATGCTGGAATACTGTAACATTTGTCAACTCATTTAAATAATCCGGATTACCTTTTTCCCCTATATCATTCTCTCTTATTTCTACCACATTGCTAAACTCCACTTTCATTTCATCTCACCCACTATCTATAACTTCTGAATTAATTATTTTCTTCTTGAATCTTTCCCTCTACCCAGTCCTTAAATTCTTCTGTCTTTAACAGATAAAAGAAGTAAGGAAGTATCAGTGTTTCATTTTTACTTTATTACCCTCCCTCTTTATCTTAGTTTTTTTGGTGCATGACCTGAAATAGTTATTGGATGTCAAACCCGGTTAATGTACTTTAGTCAATAATATATAAATTCAGAGTTCTTGCTACTGAATTTACATTTTCAATACCAAACACTCTCATTTACTTATTCAGAAACTTACCCTCTTTTGTTATATTTTCCCTTGTGGGTCACTCTGATGCATCCTCATTATTGCAAATCAGGTTCCAGTACCCACCCATAAATAATATTCCCAAATGAAAGTTAATTATTTCTCATAAAATTATCTTATTGTCCTCCAGCTGGATGGCACAGTGGTGCAGCGGTAGCATTGTCACCTCAGAACAAGAGGTTCTCCAGTTCTATTCTTGGCTAGGGTGCCTTCTGTGTGGAGTCCGCATGTCCTCCCTGTATTTGTGTGGGTTTCCTCTGGGTGTTCCATTTTCCTCCCATGTTACAAAGACTTGCATCTGGAGTGTTTCTCCTCAGACCTCTACTGAAAATTGACTTCATTCCAAGTTGGACTTTCCTGGCAAACAAATAATAAATAATGTCTGTAACCCCTTATTACTACAAATCTACTATTATTGGCTTTTCCCCCTCTATCACTATTGGAGCCCCTCTAGCAATTATTATTATTATTATTAATCCCATTTTCCTTTGTCCCTAATATTCTGCTGAATGTTCACCTTGAAATCCTTTATTTTGTCAAATTCACATGCTTGTGTCTATCCAAGTGTATTTCCTCCGACATTACTGTTTGCACCCTACAATTCTTAACATAATTCAGTAGTCTTTGCTTTTTGTATACACCTATAAGGCCATTTATTTTTTCATGATAATATGTAAGCCTTGGCTATAGATAATTTTCACTACTGAAATGACACCCTGACCCCATGAAAAAAATGAGAAAAGGGGTTGTGGATGGATGGATGAGCAGAACAGCAATTATGATAGAAAGCAATTACTCCCACAACTATTATACATGACAGTTCATTTAAATGAACATGTCCAGGTTTTAACTTAGATGCACACAATTAATGCTTGGCAGAATGATCTATTATGTAGTTACTTCTTCTCATCTCTATTTGAACCTACATCACATTTTTAAGACGTTTTGCTTCAATGATAGCACTCAAACAAAAGATTAAATAGATTTTCAATCACAAGCCCATTTAACATAGAACAAACAAACAACACTATGCACATTTAAAAAAATTAAGTTTTATCCTGCCAGATAGGAGCAGTTGCCACAAATCAACAGCTACACCCACAGGTTATTACCTAATCTAAAATTAAGGTTACCCATGCTAAGGCACATGCTACAGCCTGTGTTCCCACTTAAACTAATTGCTAAATGTTCTTTTCTTATCTCTCTTCCCCTACCAGATATGAAAACAGCCTCCATGCTTACATTAAACATTAAAGTGAAACACTAGGAAAAGTGCACTGGCCACTTTTAAATAAACAGACAAAATTGAACATTGTTATATTAAATATATTAAAGTAGTAAGGGTGCTGAGGAGGCAGCTCTTTGTATAACTTATTCACTTCCCACAGTTTCAAATTTCAGTTTGCCCTAAACTGATTTTCAATGTAGATTTGAATGTTAATTACACTACAACATACTCAGCAGCCCTCTCGTGATCAATTGTTTCCACCTGGAGCTTTCTCCTCTCCAAGTGAAAGCAGTTGGTAATGAAAGACAACTTGTAATTTTGCTGATAAAAAATCTTTGTAAATTCTCCTCAGAGCACTCTGTTCAACCCTCTCATGATTGTTTGCTCCTGTATACCTAATGACTTAGCAAATATAAGAAATAACTACAATTTTCCATACCTTTCATCATTTTATCTTATTTTTCAAGCCTACTTGTTTAAAAACATGTCTACAGATTAAACCAAGGACTTTAATCTAGATATTCACTTCTGTTAAAAACAGGAGAAATTATCATCTTAATTCAACATACAATGTGATCAGTGCATGACTATCCCATTTAAGCAGCCCAAGATTGCAGTGTTATATTAAATTTAATTTTCGCCTGTCCAGCCTTTCATATCTTGTTACAATGTAAAGCCTGAATAATTTACAACTAAGAAAAAGTATTTCTTTGCTTCCATATATTTAACATATACATGAGTCACTGATACGACTTCTCCATCTCACATTTAAAATACCCTTGTCTGCACACAAAGCAAAACTCCTTTACAATATAACATGTAATTTAGATCACTTTAATTATAAAAATATTAATAAGAATAAAACTGTTTACTTACAGTTATTTCTTCTGTTCCTTCAGTGCCCTTCTAAACATTAAGGACATAAAGTGGAGTATAGGTTTTACAGTTCACACGAGTTTAATGCAGTCTGCAAAATTCCAGTCTTTCTCTGCTACTTCTTGCAAAGTCACATTTCACATACCTAATAATATATCTAATGGGACTGGCACTTTATAGTCTCCCATTTACTCACTAATTTCACAATGTTGCTGGTTTTCTTCTCCCAACACCAGTCTCTGGTTTAAGTCCAGTGTGCACCTGATTCTTCTAGTTATCTCCTGTGATTTTTCTTCCACTCAAGCATTTTCCTTTGGAACAATGAAAAGGGTTTTAAAAGCAATGTCTCTCCATTGGCTTTGCTTTGTTATTGTCAGAAAAATGAGAAGCACATTCTCTCTTTGCATGCTGTCTCACTCTTTGTTGGCTAAACTTTATTTCCTCCTTAGTCTGTTCTTCATCCAAAACTGTCTTTGATCCTCAAAGAAAATATAATACCTTGACTTTCATATCTGCCTTTCAACATTCTCTAATTGCTGGGATGAACCTGCTTCTCTTCTGCATGGTGACAGTGGATAATCATGTTCCACAAATACTCTGCTGCCCCAATCTTAATACCTTTCTCTTCTGCCACAATTCTGTCAGGAGCAACAGTTTTTGCTGGTATGATTGCATCTTTACTAATATAGGTCTTGGCTGCTTTCTTATGGCTACATTTGGAGCAGACACATACTGCACTCTCTTAATTAACAAATATTGCTGTGGAACACCGGTCCAGTTGTTTATTTAGGTTCATAGGTAAGTGCTAGGCTAGCTGCTAAGGGCTATTTTAAGCCTGGCCAGTTTCCCTTTTTGTGCTCAAATTCACCTTTCCCATTTGTTTGAAGACTGGCTTTGCACATTCCGTAGTCGATAATTATATATTAGGGTCTATATTATGTGATCGAACAGTGAAATGTTCAAACATGCAATAATAGACTCCTAAATAGCGAACCGTCGGAATGTTGAACGGTTCAATGGAGATCTCCGTACAGTGCAGACATGGAAGTTTTCCATTGTCTGCACTGTAGTGCGATCTCGGAGTTGGTCTATTTAAGTAGTGAGGGGTGTGGGTGGCACAGCCCCCATGTGCGGGGTGCAGGGCGGCTTGACTCCGTGCTTAGAGCATTTTAATGGTTTATTTGGGTGTTTTTTTTTTTTTCTTTGTGGTTCGACATTGCGGCGTTTTGATATTTTGGGGGTGATTATTAGGTGTTCAAACATTTCACTGTTCAATCACGTAATGTAAATGCATATATTACTCCTAATGAGAATAACTGGGATCATATTATAGATAATTTGAGGGGACCCATGCATGGAATGAAGCACTTAGGAGCTGCCTCTATCCCTTAGTAGTACAGGGGGCAGTCCTGGGGTTAATCTTCTGAAATAAACAAACAACTCAGGAGCGTAATAAAGTAAAATTCATCAAAGCCAAGTCTGAGGCTAAAATAGCTACCCAAACTAAAGATAATCACAAGGCATTTTTAATTATGTTAGTAATCTCAAAAGCACAATGCAGCAATGCCATGAGCTGATTGTGAATGATGTTACCTACACTGTGGCTGAAGATATAGTGAACCCACTGGCTAAAAATTTACCATAAATTTTACTCAATTTAAATTTCAATTAATTCAAGTTTATTTATACTTTATTAAAATTAATCCAGTCTGTTTCTTCCAACTTCTCTGGCACAGCAGTAAATCTTGGGTTTTCACTGCATGATCGTCTTCTAATTCTACAAGTTTTTGAAATACCTCTTTTTGACAAGCTTCATGCTTAGAGTTTTCATAATGTTGTTATCAGTTCATGTGAATAGATAATCAGTTTCTTCTATTTTTTGAGTCTTTTATTTGGCATTGTATATTAATTCAGTGTTTTACTTATTTCAAATATCTTTGAGTTCATTTGATTTATTTTTTACTCTAAATTACTGGAAGCCGTATCAAAGCTGAAATTTGAACTACTATTTGCTGAACAGCTGCAAGATTCTTCCCAGGCAGAATTTTTCCTTCTACTTTTCTGGTTTTCCAAATGTCTTCTTTGCTGATGTCTAAGCAATGTAATTAGTAGCCAGAAACTGGATTTTACCCAGAATTATAGGTTTTACTGGCTTTTTTCTCAGTTTCAATTTTCATACTAAGAGATTTGTAATCAATCTGCTGATCAATGTCTTTGCAGTCCACAGAACACAACACTTGTCTAGTATGTTGTTACTTTTTTCCTGTATATCCTTTCTGTCTTTGATTTGTCCTAAGTATGCTGTCCCAGGGTGATTCACTGCACAGTCTTTTGAAATGGATTCCCTTTCTCTACATATGTTTTTATGCTTTGAGGTACAGTTTGACATAGGGTTGTATAGGTAGACTGGGCTGCTAAAAGACAGTCAGGGATACTGGACCAAAGTAGAACAGCAGTAAATACATTGCAAAATATGTTTTTATTATCTGATACTCCATAAATGCACACTGCATGTCACAAAATCAAATTCTTAATCATAAAGATAAGGATGATGACTTAGGACATTAATGGATTTGTTAACAGTGAAAACAGAAGATTTCTATTCTGCCATTTCATAAGTAGTTTTATAGCCATTAAAAATAAGTAGTCGCATAGCCATATGCTTGTAAAAATGCATATAAGTGATACAGAATATGGCATAAACTATTTAGACAAACATTTTTATCAGACTATACTACTTTATATGAATCATACAAAAAAGGTTAAATTCTCACCTGAGCATTGGATGACATTAAAACTAATGCTTACGAGAGATAAAGCCTGAAAACATTGGAAAATATATCAAACAACAGAAACTGGATAAAACTATACTGCACTTAGGAACCAAGTCAAATAACTGCTGCAAAAAAATCCTATTTTATCAGCTACAACAAAAGCCAATTATTCTAAGATGTAAGCCATTTTGGGAATGGAGAAAGGACATTTTACCAATAGGGAAGATGGTAAGAAGGGGTACAGAAAATAGTCATGAGGGGGCTGAGATTTACTGGAAGAGATTAACGGAGTAGCCCAAGTATTTGGAGTAAATAACTCAGGAGTGTGGGGTGTGGCTAACCAGAAGTTTGGACTGCAGGTTAAAGACTGCTTTCTCTAATAGGGACTGAAGTAATCTGTTGCAATGCTAAGTGAAAGACCAGCTCTGGTAATGTTTTTAAATGAGTTTAGAACAGAAGCTGCTGTTCAAAAGGCATATCAAATATTTTGTGATAATTGTAGGAACCAATCAGAGGAGGTCAGAAAAGACTGGTGGGAAAACAAAAATGTAAAGGCAATTTATAAATGTAACAAAGTCCAGAAGGGTTAGAGTTTTTGCTTTAAAGTGTTTGCATAGGCATTCTTGTACTCCAAATAGACTTCTCAGGATTTTTCTTTGAGTCAATAGCAAATGCTGGAGGTATTATGGGGAAGAGAAACATAATTAGGAACATATATATATTTTGAGGAATGTAATTAGCTGCCAGATTTTAAAAAGCCCCTACAGAGTACCTTGATAGAAATGCTGGGGGAACAAATAATTGTAACTAGAGGAATGATTCCTTTGAGCTGCAATATAGGATATGAACTGACTAAACATAGTCAAGCCTTTTCAAGTTTGATGGAATTGGGTGCCAATATAAATATTACTAGAAAATGCAAATCAAAATCTAAAATCAGCTGTAACTGAAGTAAAGGAGATAAAACAATTGGAGGTAGGATCTTTAGAAAAGGGAAGGAGCAGGTTTCATAGAAATAAATAGAATTTGTGGGAACAAAATCTACAGAATAATGTTTAGTATGAATAGTAGGAAGAGTAGGAAGACAGAAACTTAGCAATTAATGTAATGCTGAAGTGAAAGAAAATTGTTAATAATAAAACACACACACACACATATATATATATATATATATATATATATATATATATATATATATATATATATATATATACACACTACGTAACCGTGGAAGCCACGGTGGTACAGAGGTAGCATCGTTTCCTCACAGCAAGAGGCTCTCCTGTTCGATTCACGGCTGGAGTACCTTCTGTGTGGAGTTTGCATGTCCTCCCCGTGGTCGAGTGGTCTCCGAAAGACATGCGTGAATGGGCGTGCCTTCGCTGAAGGTTGGGGGTAGGGCTGGCAACTTGGCACCATTAAAAATCTACTACCAATCATTAGCGGACTGGAGTTCCACTGTGGTGACCCCTAACCGGGAAAAGCTGAAAAGACAAACAATATATACTACTTAACACTAACAATGGAAACTGTTACTTCAGCTTTTCTCCTAATGTATGTAAACTCATGTCACTGTTTAAAATGTTATGATGTGATACAAGTGCAGCTGCTGGATTATGTGATACAAAGAGACTCACTTGAAGAGCAAACATTCCATGTAATATTTTCTTTACAAATGTATATCACACTTTTTATAGAAGAGATGTAGTAATTGTGCTTTCCACACTGATTGTGATACATCAGACAGATACAGTGGCACTTACCCTTTCAGAATACATCTGTCTTTTGTAGCATGTTCACCCTACACTTGTTAGGGTAAGCTTGTTCAGCAAAAGGTAAGTGCCAGTATATTTATAAGACTACTTATGTTCATTTTTTACTGGCAGAATGCTTAGTGGAGCTCTGAGATATTTAGGCATGGACAGCTTTACTCCTCTTTATTATGGAGAAATTTTTGTATTTTTTGCAATCCAAGTTAAAATGCAAGGCAACAAGCCTTTGCAGGACTAGTACCAGAACTATATGGTAGTTTTAGAGGCTCCCCATCAGAAGCGTGAGACACAAAAGTACATCCCCCAATACTTTGATAAATTGAATGATTGAAACAGAAGAACAAGGAATTGTGAAATTTGTTTACACCTTTCAAGAGGTTTTGCAAATGGCAAGTCCCCCTTCACCCCGAACATGTGGGGCTATAACCACAAACTCCTGCTACTGATATATCATATATATATATAATACTAACTTTGTTTGCTCAAAGCTGCAGTGAGTTAGGCATACTGCCCTTGCTTTACTGTTTTCCAAATACTCTCTGAGCGACTGTTTTCTGCACTTTCTGATTAACTAAAACAATATTTGCTGCATATCTGTTTGTTTAAACTGTGCAACTGCATTTTACAACATTTTAGATTGTCTGCTAATTGAATTCCTCTTACAACTGGAATTACTGTTCATCTGCTTGTTTTGTTCATTTTACTTGTTTGCTGTACTTGAAAAACACTAGCATAGACTAGGTTTAGGTTTTTGCTAAATCTATTACTGTTTGTGACCTTTGTAGCTTGTAAAACAGTTATCTATGTCTGGAAAGGTCCCCCATACCCTCAGGGCAGGAAGGTACAATTTGGACTGATCTAGCTAGAGTTACTGTTGCAGGCCTCTGTTTAGGGTGTTTTGATTGGATAATTTGAGCTTTGGCTATTTCCAGTTTTTCTGCTTTAAAAAGCCTGTGCTTGAACTGGTTTGTGCTTGTTTGCTTGAAGCTGCAGTGAGTTATGCCTTCTGCCCTTGCTCTATTGTTTTCCAAATACCTGCTGAGAGACTACAGATGATAAGGGCTTATTTTTCAACTGTTTTCTGCACTTTTGATTAAATAAATATTTACTGCATATCTGTTTAAATTGTGCAACTGGATTTTACTGCATTTGTTAGATTGTCTGCTAATTGCATTCCTCTTACAACTATAATTACTGCTCATCTGCTTGTTTTGTTCATTTTATTTGTTTGCTGCACTTGAAAAACACTACCATAGACTAGGTTCAGGTTTTTGCTGAATCTAGTATTGTTTGTGACCTTTGGAGCTTGGAAAACATTGTCTAGTGAGGCCCCCTGTACCTTCATAGCAAGAAGGAACAGTTTGGAATGGTCTGGCTAGAGTTACAGTTGCAGGGCCCTATTTAGGGCATTTTGATTGGATAATTTGAACTTTGGCTGTTTCCTGTTTTTCTGCTTTAAAAAGCCTGTGTTTGAACCAGTTTGTGATTGTTTGCACTTGTTTGTGCATCATGCACTATTGCGCAGAGTGATTGCTGATTACTGACGCTTGCTCTCTAGCCTCACAAATATTACCTAAACCAGAGCTCTTCATGCCTAAACCTATTGATACCTTCCCTTGCTGTATTCCCTCTTCAACTGTTATTGCCAGACCAATATTATTCCTAGGACCATGAACGGTCAGTTTTCCTCCTTTTCTCCTACCAGCCTGGTTGACATGAGTCTAATGAGGCAGTGTAGCAACTGCCTCATGTACACTGACAACCATCTACTTCTAAATCATTCCTGTACCATTCTCTCGAGCAGTAGACAGCAATACAGAGCGGGCTGTCAGCCACCTACCACAATTCCTACTTATGACACACAGCATACACATAGGCTAACATATGCGGAGGTACTCTCAAAAAAATCTGCCTAAACACCAGAGACCACCAAAACATATACATACTAAACCAACCATAACACCCAAAATGCACAATACACATAATGACACAAGTGTCTCACCATCAAAGCCCACAAGGCAACACACATCCACTCCAAATATCATAGTCATAGAAGACTCTATAGTGAGACACACAGACATCCCCCTCACCAGGCTGAACAAGAAGAAAGTCATGGTCAATTGTCTTTCTAGTGCTAGGATTCATCAGATCATGCAGGCACTGAAGTCTCTCAACAACAAGTACCATTATGATTTGGTCACAGTACATGCTGGTGGGAACAACTTGAGACGTATCATGAAGAGACATGATTGAGTTCTCTGATTATGTGCCACAGGCAAGTATGTCCCTAGCCATAAGCAGCATATTACCCTTGCCTAGGATGATACACAATATGCAACACCAAAAGCTGCAAAACTGAAGGATACCAAATAAAGAAGTTTTTAATGAAAATTATTTAAAATCCGTATTAAACCAAACATGTTGAAATCAATGTGATGTAAGTGATTTTGTTTTCTATCAATAAAAACTTCTTCAAATATTTTTTGTTTCCGTACCTTCAGCCATGCTGACTTAACATCCCACGTGGGGGGGGGCATGGTAACTGATTGTATTGGCAGCTCCATTTGGGAGCAAATCATTGGCCTGAGATAAATTACATGGTATCTATAGCATGTATTTTACAGTTAAAATCACAGTAAAGATAACAAATTACACTAATTTTGCGTGTTTTGATCCAACTTCTGAATATTGTAATTCAAGAAAAGCTTTCTCTCCTTTATTGGTGTATTTAATGGGTGTAATGATCATGTGATCTGGACCATGGCTTTAAAACATGGTTTTGTGAATGAAAAAAATGTCCAAAGAAGTTTTTATAGATAGAAAACAAAAGCCCTTACATCAAATTGATTTTAATGTGTTTGGTTTAATATGGATTTTAAATAATTTTCATTAAAAACGTCTTTATTTGGTATCCTTCAGTTTTGCAGCTTTTGGTGCTGTCTGTTGTTTCACAGACTCTTTTTGTACTTTGTATGACACCACAATATAAACAGAAAATCATTGACTTGAATAATTTGCTTAGTTTCTGGTGTCATTCTAATGGGATCCTGTTTCTGTCAGCCTGGTATGAAATGATCAATGGAACTCGATGCTTTGCCAGAGATGGTATTCATCTGTCACCCCTGGAATTTCGGCTATTTGTAAAGGCTCTTGTCAACCCCATAGTGCCTTTTTTAGGCAATGTCACACGGACAAAATTCCTGACCTAAAACGTTCACCAAAAAACAACCTCAGGGTTATGCTGCTAAACGCTAGCAGTCTTACCATAAAACTGCACTCACTGGAAGCAGTTCTCACTTTGGAAGACGCTGACATCTGTGCAGTCATGGAGACCTGGTTCAAGGCTGTGGACAGCACCACAGCTATACCAGGTTATACCTCCTATCACACTTCAGACCACGAATGGAAGGTGTGAAAACTAAAGGAGATGGTGTATCAATATTCATTAAAGATAAATACACCTCCAGAGTGGTTAAACAGTATGATTCCCTGGAGACACTTCAGGTGCAATTAACTGTTGGTAGGACACCTATTCAAGTCATTGCCAGCTAAAGGACCCGCTTCATGAATCAGGACACCCACTCTGCCTACTTGGATCTAATGGAAATCCACTAAGATAGATCCAAACACCATGGTTCTGGGTGATTTTAATTACCCATTCACTGACTGGGTAAATTACTCATGCTCAAACTCATTTGCCCAAAGGTTCTTTGAGTTCATTAACTCCAATGCCTTGGACCAGCTGGTGGACATCACAACTAGGGGAAGAACATCTTGGATTTGGTGCTTACCAATATGGGGGACCACTGTAGCACCCCAACTGTGAGGTCTTCCCTTATCAGATCTGACCACAAATCAGTCTCATTGAAAGTAACTATCACCCCCTTTCACCAGCAAATAAATTAAAAAACTTCTCTAAAGCAGATTATATCCTAATAAGGGATGGTACAAATAGCTTCACTTCACCTCCCCCCTCAGATGGAACTGCCAACTATACCAAGTCCTACACCAATGCTTTTTATAAACACGTGTATAACTGCATTGATGCAACCATACCTGATAGGACCGAAACAAGCTCTTCAAGGAAGAGCAAACCTGTCTGGTGGACAATTGCCACTAACATGCTTTAGAATAACAGGAATAAATTGTTGTCCAAAAGTAAGAGGGAGCATGCCCTAAACTGGAAACACTCCCTCCTCAGCTTAAACAAGCAAATAAGACTTCTTGTGAAGTCCTTCAAAGCAAACTATGAATCCAAATTAGTGTCCTCAACTAAGGAAGACCATAAGGTGTTCTTTAGTTACATCTGTAGCCTAAAAGTTAAGACCCAGATTTGTGCCAAACTGGCAGTTAATGATACCACATTACACTAAACCTGTGGACATAGCAAACTTGTTAGCTGACAGGTTCTGTGAAAACTTCCCTCCCCTGTCCTCACCACACATACCCCATGACATTCCTTCCACCTGTCCCTCACCTTGTATCTCTAGACAGTAGGTCATATACACCCTCTCTATGGTCAAAAATACAGCATTTATAGGACCTGATAACATCCCAGGCTGCGTTCTACCCTAACACTGGCTTCAACAAGAACTAGCAACACCATTGGGTAATCTTTTCAATCATAGTCTAAGGACCATCTTCTTTGGAGTTGAATGGAAAATGACCACCATTATCCCCTTGCACAAAGGTGGTGCTTTCACTGACCCTGGGTACTACAGACTTAATAGCCTGACTACCCTTATCTGCAAAGCCATTGAGCGAATCATCATGGACCTTATCAACAAAGATATAGGTAATCTCCAAACACTTGACCCTACTCAGTCTGGATTTGTCAAAGGTAGATCATGCCTGTTAAACTTGATGGGCTTCTTTGAGACAGTCGCCAGAGCCCTAGGTGAGGGGAAAACTGTGTATACAGCCTACTTGGACTCGCTCAAGACTTTTGACACTATTCCTTACTCAGGCATTACTGACAAACTCAGCCAACTAGGTATCAACCCTTATATTGTTAGGTGGGTCACTAACTGGCTCACTGATAGAACCTGTACAGTCAAAATAAGTGAATCCACCTCCAACAACTGACCCGTAACCAGTGGTGTTCCACAGGAATTTGTCCTGGGACTTCTACTGTTTGGAATCTATTTCTCTGAAGTGCAAGCAAAAACTATAGGTCTGTGGCTTGCAAAGTTTGCTGACAACTGCAAAGTGGAGCAGTCATAGGATCCCCAAACGATGTCAACATCCTACAAGAGGGTCTTACGCAAACAAATGATCGATGCCAAATTCATGGTCTTAAACACAATGCAAAAAAATGTATCATCTTCCCTTTCAGTACAAGCGATGTTCCAGATAACTACCACATCAATAGAAACACCCTCAGTGGTGAGTGACCTGGGCACACAGGTTGACAGCATCCTTACCTTAAAGAAGTTATAATCTCCCTGTACCCTTTGCTCATCAAGCCAATAATTGAGTACAATCCTCCTTTTGGTATGTACCTTTCCAAGCACCTGCAGCAATTGGATAGACCACAAAGGTTCCTCACAAGGAGAGTTCAAGGTCTTCAGCATCTGTCCTATGTGGAT